>NW_012130118.1:221618-231308 GCF_000143395.1 Atta cephalotes | reverse complement strand
GAGAGAGAGAGAGAAGGGTCGTCGTCGCCCCCTCATTCGCCCGAGGTGATTCGCTCTCGAGATTGCGGATCGTCGAAATGAATTTATCGCCCGAGAATTTGCGTAAATCCTGGCGTAACGAGAAACAGGAAGAGCGGCTCCCGTCGCGCCGGATTTCGCCGGAACGACGCCGATGTCGGTGATAAGAGTATACCGAAAGGATGCTGCAAGCTCTCAGATGGAGAGAGGCTTGCCAGCAACGGGGAATACCAAGATCTAAGAAGACAAGAATGTGATCGTTAAAGATTCTAAGAATCCATGGCTTTATAAATTTGAATATATGAAAGATATATTTAATGCAGAATTTAAAATTTGAAATATTTGAATTTTAAAAGACGCAATTATAAATATCTAAAAATTTGATGATCTTGAAAGAAATCGAATCAGAAAGTATAACAAAGTATAAGAAAATGAAGTTTTAAAAATTCTGATTTCAAAAATTGAAAAATTAATACAATTCAAGGATCTAAGATTTGATGATCTCAAGGGTCTAAGAAAAAAACTTAGAATCAAAGAATTCAGAAATCAAACAATCAACGAATTCTTTAAGAAAAATTCACATTCAAAAATTAAAGTTTTGAAAATAAAAACCTCAAATTTTGATAGTATCTTCAAATTCCACTTCAGACTACGGATTTAAATTTAATACCTGTATAAAATTTATCCAAAATCAAGACTTTAAATGTTTAATAGTTTAATCTTCAAGCTATAATTTAATTCCTCAGGCTATATATTTTAACAATCAACATCACAGTTGTATTCATATAGCTAACAACACGATTCATAAGTAGCAAGGAGCAAGACGGTGTAACAGAAGAAGGAATCATCCGCGAGCTCTCGATCGTTCGTCACGAGATAAATCGCAGCGCGAACGAACAAGACGATCGCTAGGTTGTCGATGGGTGCTCGCAGCAGCCGTTAACCGTCGAGAGGGTGTGGGGTGAAGGAAGGGAGCACTTATATAAAGCGCGGTGATATATAAGGGATTTGTCTCCACAGTACCGTCATACGTCATGTCGCAAATATTAACTCTGATACAGGCCATTCATTCACTTAATTACAAACAGCCATGATTTAAGGGAGACCGTGCGGCGGGGGGTCTCAGACCAGGGCACACCACCAGCCAGCGTTTCGGTAGGTGTCCGAGGTGTGTAGCTGATACTATGTAGCTTTCTTTACGATCTCTCATTTACACAACAGGACCCGAGGGCCACAGTTCGCCGAACTGATTTCTGCCTCTTACCCTTGCTGACCTCAACATCCCCCCCCCCCCCTGGGACACGGTGGCGATTTACGCTGAGACGCGGAAATACCGTTGACAACCGAAAAAAAAAAAAAAAATGGGACGCGCATAATATAAGTGTTCCAGGTGTTCTGTGCTGAATTATAATGTTTCATTGCCGAAAGCAATGAAAAATTATAATTCAGTTAAACATAATCTCCTGAACGACATATTAATTTTTATTTAAGAATTGTACAAAATTATAAAGAAGCACGAGTGCCGAGAGAAAAATGTTTAATATTTATGATTATAAGGTCTGTTTTTTATTGCTGCACTTTCTGAACTGGTGGACATGGCGCAATAAGCTGAAATGAAATAAATATATGTTTGTTCAGAGAGTGCAGCAATAAAAAGCAGATCTTATAATTGTATGATAATTATGGATAAGAAATCTATTTTTATTACTGGTTGTTATTACTGGTATAGTAATAATAATTATATTTATAGTTCTAGCAAAAAATATACAGTCAATACAAAAAAATGACTATAAATTATAATCAAATTATGGTAATTGCAATCATTTTTTTTCGTTGTGCAATGTGCTAACACAAGTAAAATTTGCATCACATAAAGTCATATAATATTGAGAATATTAATCAATATTCATGAACACTATATATCATAATTTTTAATTGCTAATGGTAAAATGTAAAATTATTTCATTTTTATGGATTATGCATAAGCAGAAAATAACGATAGTAATAATACAAACAACGTATAACTAATAAACACATCAGTTTGAAGGGCGTTGCAGATACTCAACGAATGATTTCCAATGTTACAAATAAGTCTTCTAGATATTTAATGGCACTTGGTCCCACCACAGTTGCGCGGCTTTTATTTCGTTTCAATTGCAATGCATCCCTCACTGGCATTACGAGACACTGTTCCGTTCAGCTTCTTTTTTCACGCCTTTTCGCTTTCACGTCGCTTCGTCCTCGTTTCACGTCTTTCTCAATCGCGCTGGCTAGTTCCCTGCCGAAATCTGTACCTTTCTCTCTTCTCAACTGTACTCGAGAAGCAGTTTGCACATGGCTATCAATATAAATTCAATGTTCGTGCAGGCTGCTTTGTAATCTTTCGACCGCCGATGTAACTACCTCATCCCGAAAAGGAATCAACCATCATGGGTCCCACTACTTCTCTTTTCAATCGCTTCTGGAATCAATTTTGTGCACGTACTGCAGCTACAAGCTATGTTTTTGGGACTTATCTATTGCTGTCATCAGATAAAAGCTTCGCTATTTAGAAATTAATGCTCAGAAATAATTATTCGTGAAAATCCTTTTTAACTTCCATTTTAATTTATTTCACTTCTCACTGATTAACTTTGTGTGACAAATTTAAAAGAAATCTCCAAAAGTTTTCTAATATTAAACTAAAATCCTGATTCCTTTTCTTCCTGAATATCTACATTCCCAGGTAATTTAATCGAAACAGGATACCTCAAGAGTTACCTCTGCAACTCGTTAATTCTACAGAGCAAACAGCTAATAATTTTTACGCTGCAGATTCTGAAAGAGACGATATCTGGAGCTTGGCGGAGCACGAAACCGACGTGGACGACTTATGTTGGAGCTCGCCTTTGTGCGCGCCAGACCGAAAGGCTCGCTCGCCAACGTGCCAATATTCATAAACACGTCCGACAGCTTGCGATATCTTACTCAACAACGGCCTTTCTCGCTCTCGCACGATGTAAAGCGACCGAGAAGAAGAGCCTGCTCACAGGCCTACGGGCGCGTGAGGAATCGTTTGTTTCTTCGACGACCGCGTCGAATTCGGATCATGCCGCGGATTTCAGTCTTTATACACATCCGTGGGTGGTGATAAAGATGCATGCGGATCGACAAGATCGGTAGCGGACAAATGCGGCCCATTGCCAGCGGTTAAAGTCGGGCTCTTATTCGCGCGAGAAAAATATTTCTGAGTTTACGGAGATTATTTTGGAAATATATTGAACGGACAGCTTTCGCTGAAAAAAGAATCATCCGTGTTTTTTTCCGTCGAGACGGACAAAGGACAAAACTACTAAAATTCTTTTTAGAGAAACTTTCTAGAGATGATTTTATTTTTTATGTCACAAAAAATCTCAGATATATTCAGGTGTCATTGAGGGAGACATTTGAAAGACATAGAGTTATCAGAAATTGGAATCGTAAGACTATTTCTTTTTTATAGACCTTATATAAGATCGTATTTGCGGCGGATGATGTATTAATGTTATTCAATTCTGAAATCGTAAATAAATGAATTGGCAATTACCTATATATATTTCGTCTCAGGATCAAATTTTATTTTTTTTGTAATCCAACTATTAGTATGCGTTTAAAAATATTGAATATATCTTTAATATATTGTATATCAATATCATAACTAAAAGATATATTAGTTTTGACACGATAAAATGTTTTGAAAGAAATAACGTCACGAGCGCTATATGGAAAGTCATCCCGATCTGCGCGTATCACAATTGTAAAAAAAAAAAAGGAAATGAAAAATATTCTCGGCCATAGTGAATGATTCACCGGGAATATTATACTACGACAATAAACGTAGGCGTCCACTTCGTAAACCAGCTCGCGTTGTTGCGTTCACGCAACTCGTACGTTCTGCGCTGTCTCGGTTCATCTCTTTATCTTTATTTTTCTTATCCCGGTGACCACTTTGCAACGCGGTAGAAGAACAGCGGACTAACGGAGAGACGGGGGTAGTGTGAGAAGAGATACGGTGGAGCTTCCGTGGATTCACCTTGCCAAATGAACGACTCGTTTCGGGCCGGTAAATCCCTCGATTCCCATCCCGGTGTCCCACATTCATTGCCTTATTTTTTCCCGTTGGACCCTGTATATGTTGCAGAAAATTCATCGCTCTTACAAAATTATACTCTCACATTCCTTAGAATCCCAAAATTGTTGTGCGGCGAACAAGAAGAGATACGTCCATGAAAATTTTTGTTATATTCTTCACTATTCTAAACGCAATGATATTCTACGCCGTATATTTTACGAAAAAAAATTTTATATAGACGATATTCACAATGTCTAATGTTTACAAAAATTATTACGTAAATAATATAAAATCTTTAATATTTAACGGAACGTTATTGCAGCAACGTCTCATTTTACAACAATATAAAATACAAGAATTGGTTTAAAATGACGTAATTAATTAGCGGCAAGCATCGTTAGCAAATAATTCCCTCCGTTTGTATACGCGCTTCGAGCCTACGGATACCTACCCATGTATCGACTATATCGCTCATAACCGACCGCGAAGAGCGCAAAACGCTAACCGGTTGTGGGACACCGGTGGTCGTACCGTGCGTGTACCGTAAACGTCACGAGCGGCCAGCAGTTCTTTGATATCGCTGAAGCGTGAGGACGTTTTGGCAGACAGACGGATGGACGGACGAGCCGACGAGGGGTCTGGTTATGATTGTGATATTACAGTTGGTTCGTAGGCTCTCGGAATGTAGCCTCTCTCTTCTCTCTTTCTCTCTCTCTCTCTCTCTCGACTTCTCTCTGTCTCTCTTTCCCTTTCTCTATCCCTTCCTCTCTCTATCGTTCGCTCTCTGTTTTACTCCCTTCCGCCTATATGCATTCTACGTGGATGCATGCCTGCCCATCAGGCCGCGCAACGTAGAGCTAATCAAACGGGCCAACCCGCTGTGCGAATATTAATTAAACTCTCCGTTACGCCTGAATAGCGTGTATAGAGGGTCGCAGGGGGAGGGAAAGAGGGCGAAAGGTAGCGAGGACGTGTATGTTACGCTTTCGCGCGTCTGCGAGTGTTACATCTGCAAACGATGATTCTGTTTGAGAAAGCGAGTCGCGAATCTTCTCCCTGATATTCCAGAATCTGCTGGAATCTTTCCGGAAAGAGACCTTTCAAATCTATCTATGTTTACTCTAATTTCGATACGCAGCGTGCCTAAAAAGTTACTACATGTTACATCTAAAAGCGAATTTTTTTTTTGAAAAATTAATTAATTCATTCATTCATTCTTCTCTAAATGTTCGATAACATACGTCGTAAAATATATACATTTTTTAAATATTCTTGAATAAAAAATAAAGTTAGGATTAAATTTTTAATTTACTGATATTATTTTTTTTAATTTAAAGAGTAGAAAAAGGAATTTTTCTAATATCTGCTCCACAATATTCGTGCAGATCCTTTTCAAGAGAGAAGATTATCGCTCCCGTTGGTTCCGTAAATAACTAGGAGCATTGTTAAGGAGCTCTTTGTGGAATCCGCGAGTCATTTTATTCGCGCGACAATAAGCGTAACTCAAGATACCACGTGTTTTTCCACCGCACACAATATCGAATAATTAAATCGAGTATATCCGCGCGATAAAACGATATACCGCCGTGGTGCAGGAAGAACAGGTCGCGCAGAAGAAGATAAGACCGCGACCGTGAATTTAACTCGCTATCGGAATAGCGACTTGTTGAGGTATTGTTAAAGCATTCGCGCACCGACGCGACCCTCTCGAGATACGAGAGAGAATTCACATCGCACTATCACACGTGCGCTTCGTGTAAAGGATCTCGGATAATTGATGGAACCTTTTTGCATCCAGTTTTAATACTGGTTACTATAATGGTCAAATATGTTCACGCGATTAATTCAAATTTGAAATTTTAACTCCTTCAAATGGCGGTTGACAGTGATATCTGCATTTTAAAGAAAGAGTTTCACTCACATATCAGCGTACAGCATCTGAGAAATGATATCACAACGTCTCGCTAATTTCAAATTTATTACATTTCCTACACCGATCGCAAATGTTGCAAATGTCTGTCCCACTCAAAGCATGCTACTACGAATATTGCCCATTAGCATTTGCCTTGTGCAACGATATCGTCCTGAAACGAAAACGACGAGTGTCGCTCATGGACTTCCTATTCTCACGGGGCGAGATGGGGACGAGGACATGTCGCTCGGCGACATTCACGCTTGCCCGCGAAGCGAGGGAGACGAGTCACGATATACTTATATAGACGTCAGTCAGATTTCCGACGTTGTAAACGGCTGTATATGGCTCGTTGTAAAGGCGGCTCCTTTGATACCACGAGGCCCATAATGCGCCGATATATACGTAGGGCCTCGATCGTAAATACCACTAGTCTCTCTATCTCTCTCCATCCTCCCCCATATTCCTTCACCCTATCTGTCTTCCTTTTTTCTCTCTCCACCACTGTGTTGTCTCTTCTCTTCCTTTTTATATAAATTAGATTCTACCTTCTCGATGTCATGCGAAACGTTGGTCGCTCTAAATCCCGCGCGCCGCAACTGACCGTTTAATTACATGTTCATAAAACAGGAGGAGGAAGCAACTTTTTGGCGCTTCGTCCCTTTACGCCCTTTCACTGCTCCTCTCTTCCTTCTTTCATCATCCAGGTCATTGTCGCCGTTGTATTCGTAAACCGGTCTGAGGCTTGCCGAATATAGCACACCTGGATGCGAGATCGCCCCGATACGCGAAAACGCGTGCGTAGAAATAATTGCGATTTTTTTCATCTAGTTCCTTCTTTATTATTATGAATTATACAACTTATCAAATTGTTGAAGTTTATGGAATCTAGATTCATCTATTAGTTCGCAGAAATTTCCAATTGTGACTGGAGCAAAATCTTATTTGATAATAAATATAATGGATTGACAGAAATAGGATTTAATCAAATTATAAAAAAACTAATTATGTTTATATATTTTTTATTATTTTACATTTATGTTATTATTTTATATATTAATTGTAGTATTATATATATATTATATATATTATAACAATCAATTTAACAAACCAGTGTAAAAAAGCTTAAATTTATGAAAATTAAAAAAACTTTGCCCTGAAAATGAAACAAATAAATTAATCTTTTACTTGATTTTGTAGTTTATAAACTATTAAGTTATCTTTTACTAATGCTTAAATAATTGTATGACTAATTACATGATTTTATCTCAGTATAATTTTAATAGATTTAGAATATTATAAAAATACAGAACTTATATGCTATTATATTAACCAACGTTGCAACATTCCAGTCAATGTTTAAGTAACAACATGTAAAGTAAGAGTGTTAAATATAAACGCGCGCGGGTGGAGGTACAAGGCGCGTAAAACTAGACAGATCGTTTGTGGCTTGAAACGTCAATAGCCTAATGAAAATAATTGACGGCCCAGAGCGGGTGCAACTGCTCGAGTGAAATGCACTTTGACTATCCGCTAACGAACCAGTCGAGTGGTGTTCATTTTAGTTGTATACTCGCGTGCTTTGTCGAGTGCTCCGAGCGGAAATTCCGCTACGGAAGCGCTGGATTTATAATGCGTCTATTAATCGCGATTATAGCGTGATTTTTTGATAATGCTATTACTATACGAGACGTAAAAATATATAGAATAGAAATATTATTGCTCTTTTCATCTACACTGAGGAAAAAATTTTTGCAAAAATATTCTAAATATTGATAAATATTCATTTGAATAGTGCCAACTAAACATTTATTTATAGTAAATAAATATTTACTCAATAAAAAGAAATAATAATTAAATCAAATTAATGGTTCTTATATCAAATAAATATATTTTTATACACTACTTAAATCAATGGTTTATTAAAGTGTAGTATTTTTTTTCAGTGTACAAACTCTGATCTATTAAGTTAAGCTAACATAAATCAAAGTGAAAATATCTTTTCGTTAAATTTTTCATTTTTAATGAAAATGTCTTAATTGAGATTATATATGCGAAATTCATTTTAATCTATTACTATAATATCTCTTCATTAATTTATATTCATATCATTTGTTAAAATTCTTTGATTTCTCATATCTACATAATTATGCACTGCTTAATAGTGAAATTTCTATGACCACGTTATAGCACTAATTGTTTGTAATATTTGTATTTAATTTCTTTGTTTAATTTCTATGATATAATGATTGTTAAATGTTACTGTGTAATTCTAATATTAATTTATAATAGCACTGTAATAAATCTATTTCGAAATGTCAATCTTTTATGCGAATAAATTGTATTATAATTTATTTAACTTTTGCAAACCGTATGTAATGTAAAATGTAATGTTCTTTTTCGTTGAAATGAATTGAAAATCCAGCACAAAAATTGAACATATAAACATTTAGTAAACAATAATAATAAATTATATGTAATTTATTTTATAATTAATACGATATTCTTAATATAATTCTTATAGTTCAACTGGAACAAATATTTTGAGAAAACAATGTTAAGAAATATTAATAAATATTGATCTAAATAGTATCTAAACTATACCTACTTACAATAAATAAATATTTACTCAACAAAAAAATTATTGTTAAATTAAATTAATGGTTCTTGTATCAAATAAATATATCCATTTAATAAATATTTCATTGCTATCTATTCAAAGACATATGACCTAATAGAATATAGAATTTTATTTCAATGTATGCATAATGACAGAATATCCGCAGTTCCGTACTCACAGTGCAGATTCCACAGAAAAGCGAAATTCGCATGGTTGTGATACATTTCGCGAGTGGTCCATGAGCGTGCATACGAAGTCTTAAGTGGTCCGGTCGATCATCGAGGGGTCGAACGCGTCGTACCGAGTAACTCACTACCGCACCATCGAAACCAAACTAATAGCAACCTCGGTAGAGCCGGGGTGAGTTGCCTCGGGTGTCGACACGAGGGGAGGGGGACATTAAACTATCCGAGGGTGAAAACACTCTTGGCATCCTCTGCAGAGGCAGGCAGATCCTCTCGATGATCTTTCTGGGATTCGTAATTTATTTTTATTTTCTCTGCGATTGGCGAACTTTTTATGCATTTTATTTCTTTTGTAACATTCTTCCATTATAATAAGCGCCGATAATAAATCATGAACTGACATATGAATAATATAATAATTTAATATATGCAAACTAATAAATGAAAAGAAATAGGTATAATTTTGTATAACTAATTTAAATTAATTAAACAAGCTGTTAAAAATTAATAACTTGATCAGGATCAGATTTAAATGTCAGTATCAGTAAAACAATCTTTGAATAATTTACACCATTTAATGGAAATTACCACAGAATATTCTATGATTTATCGAAACTATTTCTCTTTTTACATTAATCACGAATAATAGTATTAAATAATTTGCAATACAATTTACATACTGATAATTGCATTTACACACGCGGATAAATAATTCTCAATTACCATATTTTCATACGCTGCTCGCATGATTTTCAAGAAACATCATCAGTTTTTCTTCAAAAATATTATTTTACGATTGGAAAAAAGCATCATTAAAGGATAGAATTATCTCAATTTCTCTCTCTCTCTCTCTTNTCTACTCTCT
>NW_012130118.1:218118-221598 GCF_000143395.1 Atta cephalotes | reverse complement strand
TTTTACTTTAAACTTAAAATTTAAATTAATTAAGTTAAGTAAAAGTAAAGAATACTATAAGTAAGTAAGTATATACTCTACTTACTCTCTCTCTCTCTCTCTCTCTCTCTCTCTCTCTCTCTCTCTCTCTCTCTCTCACGCACATACAAACTTAAACTTAAGTGTTTCAGCTGATTTTACGAGCGAAAGCAAAGTGAAAAAGCACAGAAGCCTCTCCGAGAAAACGAAAGAGAATTCGAGCGAAGGGAAAGGGACGAAGGAGTGTTAGCGGGAGGGTGAAAAGTCAAAGCGACGTGAAGCGAATGGTTGGTAGTCTCGTGTATACGTCACTGACATCTGTATTAGCAAGATTACCGGATGGTTCCCCCGGATTCTGAAGGGATCGAAATACGTGACGCGCAGCCGGTTTCGGACACGGAATAGGTGCGAACGAGGATGATGGGATGCGCAGGGCAAGGACGAGGTAACAACGAAGGGTGGCGGGAGGAACGATATGGGTCTTCACTCGCCGTGAATGACTTTGTATATAAGTCCACTAATCTGTAGGCACGCACAAAGCCGGCCTTTGTGTCCGCGGGTAGCACGGCAGTCAGTCAGTCATCCAGTCAGTCAGAACAGTCAGTCAGTGGTCCTTGGCTGGCATTTAGGGGTTGTTTGCGTAGCGAGGGTTTGCGAGAATCGCACATGACTCGCCTCTTCTTTGTCCCGATTTGTATCTGGATGGCCAATAAAATTCAGCAGAGATATGCGATTGTAATAAAATATAATAAATTATATAATTAAACTTTAATAATTATGTATCTTATTATCTGTTATAGAAATCAGATACACAAAATAGGAACTGTCAAAAGCCAATTGTGTTAATTTTAATTGCACTGCGACTATTATCAAATCAAGTTATTATATCAAATAACATTATTATCAGATAAGTATTAATAAATTATACAATTTCTGTGAATCGTTTAAATTATAAATTATGCATGTAATTATGCTTTATCGTTTACTTATAAGAGAAAAAAAGAGGCAATGTTTTACTATTCATTAGAGCATACAACGACAAATTCTTATCGTAAAATCAATTTTTTTATTTCGTTCACTCGTTTATTCAACGAATCATAGAATAATAAAAAAAATGCGAATGTGCAATTTTCTCTTTATTCGTGATAACTTGAAGGTTTCCTTACATTTAATACAAACGCAAACTACGCATTTCATCCGGTGATGATGATGCAAAGCCCCCTTCAGAGCACCACTGACCGACTGACTCTATGACCTACAGATTCTCGTATTGCTCCTGGGGGATGGTCGATGACTGCAACTGCAGTGTATGCTAGCGACACATACGCCTGAGACGTATCATCTTCCTTTCGAATACACATGAAATATTAATTAATCATGAATATTAAATGAGTTTATTATTATTATCTCATTATTATTGTATTTTCATCTGCGCTTGACTTGTGATAAATCAATGGCAGCTGGTTTCCACGCAATTAGTTACAAATAATTTGGCGCGCGATCCGTGCGTGCGTTCTCGTTGGACAATCAAGTCGCAGTATTTGACGTGTCGAAATTTTCGGTTAACAGCATAACGAGAGATAGAGTAATTGTAACGAAGAAAGGAATCGCCTATGAACGGCTATTCGTATCGATATTATTCTTGCGGCCGATCTGCGCGAACGGCCGGTTGAATGATTTACACGTCGAGCAGTGCAAAACCGAAAATGACAGCGCCATAAATCGTGGCCGAACCCCACGATATATCCGGTCTCGCCCGCGCACGGCGGTTTTGCATAAATAAATATATACCACGAACTATGAGCGCCATGCTCTATATCCCCCTATATGTATCAGTTGAAATGTTATTAAGGCTTTTTCGCGAACGTCAGTTGATCCTATCGGTGCTGAAAGAACTCCATATTTTCTTTTTGTTTATATAATCCTTCACTTTAAAAAAACATTGGATTTAACACCATGCGATGTCTATGTAATTCTCACCATGTTAATGTTAATATTAACTAATATGGTAACAGACTTTCCGGACAACTCAATATTTCATTGCTTTCACATCCTAAATATATGTTCGTTTTCATTCTTTTTAATTAAATTGGAAGAAAAAAAGAATACCGTCTCTGCTCTGCAAGTTTATATTGGATAATGATTAGCTAGAATCCACGTAGGAAAATCTCATCGCGACAACTGTAAGCGAGAAAATCGTGATCCAGCTCTCCGGATCACTTTCCCAGTGGCATGAAAAGGCTCGGGATGGGATTATACAGTCAAAAGTCACAGTTCAAATTTGTCGATCTATTGAGTCGAGCGTGCGGCAAGGGCCAAAGGCTTCCGGTTTCACGGGCACACCTGCCCGTCTGCACAACGCGGCAAGACATCGTTCAACGGTAGCGCAGACCGATTTCATGCTGCGCTTGTGCACAAAGGGCATGTTTAAATTATGATAATTCCCTCACCCGATGGGTTACAGACGTGTTACTATCCCTGGTGCTTTCGCGTAATGACTTCGCGTCTTGATCGGAATTCGATAGATGTACCAAAAAGCATTACTAGAGTTATTTACATAGTAGAAAAAAAATTCAAACCATTAAATTAGATTTCTGAGAACCGAAAATCTCTTAAAAATGTTATTTAATTATATAAAATTATCTTTTGCAAATTTAAGTTGTTAAAATTAAATAAAATAAGATTGTACAAATAAAAAATACAAATAAAGAAATACAAATACAAAAAAAGTACGAATAAAGAAATAAATTTATAAATTACGTAAATTTCTTACTATATAATTTACAAAGATTAAATATTTCTTTGTTTTCTTCTCTGCTCAACAAAATTTTATTCTTGAATATGATTTATTTCGTTATAAAAATTTCAAGTGTTAAATAATAAATAGTGACAGATGGAAAATAAAAAGATAATATTACATTATTATAAAAAAATAGAAAAACTATAATTGTAAATAAATTAAGCACTGTAGTCGATAAATATCATCGTTTATCATTATTAGGAACAGATGAATTTGATCAACCGATTCGATATCTCTCGCAATTGCATGATATTACTTCAGTGCTCCTAAGTCTTATTCTATCAATTTAGTGATCAATGCGGCCGATCCATCAGTGCGAGCCGCTCGTTACGCGGGATTTCCCGTCAGTAAGTAGATTATGCGCATTGTTAATGACCGTAAAGCGCACACCACGAGCGCGATGATTTAGTTAATCCACAAAATATTATTATTACCCGTATATTGTGAGTCTGACCGTTCTATAATACCCTTTTGTGCGGTGGTTGAAACGCTTACCGATCCTCCTTCGAATTTCCGCTAAATTATCATGCGTTTCGTGCGCGTGTGCGTACGTGTGATAGAGAGATAGATAGATAGATAGATAGATAGATAGATAGATAGATAGATAGATAGATAGATAGAGAGAGAGAGAGAGAGAGAGAGAGAGAGGAGGAGGAGAGACG
>NW_012130118.1:209642-217056 GCF_000143395.1 Atta cephalotes | reverse complement strand
AGAGAGAGAGAGAGAGAGAGAGAGAGAGAGAGAGAGAGAGAGAGAGGAGGGAGAGAGAACCGTTATATCAGTCTATAATATATTAATTTCCTTTGCGCATTCAAAATCAATAAAAAAGTTATTTTATTTATTTTATTTTAAAATTTTTGCGAAAATAATTCATTAAATAATTCATTAAATAAAATAAAATAAAATCTTCTGTTTCTAAAACTACATACAACGCATGCATATAAGAAATATATTTATGATAATGTTTCGGAATTAAATTCGATTGTCGCATTATTTGTTGCGCACAATTAGCGACAATAGTAATTAGCGATCATTGACGGGGTATCAAACAATTAACCGAAAATACAGCACCTCCGATCTTTCCCCGGAGGATTAAGATAGCAGTGAGATGGGGTCGGGCTTGGTCCCACCAACTAATATCCTTTAGTCTTATCCTTATTATTATCCTCCCCTTCAACTGCACGACTACTTCGAGGCGTTTCGCTAACCAGGCGTCGGCTGATATTAAAGCACATCCTTAGCATCGTACTAATTTTACGCGACGGCCCAACTACGTGCCGGATGATCCTTTAAATCGGAGTTTACCTCCACAAAGCATGGGATCAAATTTCATAAAGAGACTTGTACATCGCGTTGAAGTATCACCTGTTTCACCTGTTCAAATTCTTTTTCAATTACTAATAATATCAATAAAGATTTTACTATTTATTTCTAATATTTTAATTATTTTTCCCGCTGTTAGTTTTCTCATTTCTTTTTTATATTCATCCAAAATTTTACTGTTACAATCAAAATATATATAATTTATATAAAAGAATTCATATTAAAAATTTCTTTTAATATAAAATTTGCATCTATTTATTCTACTAAAAATTAATATACTAATAGACTTTTTATTGTAAATAATTTTAAATAATTAGTTAATAATAATGTAAAATCTAAATCCAAGAAGAATTTGTCATTAAAATTTAACATAGTAAAAAATAAAACATATAAAATTAAAAGAAAAAAAACTGAAGAAAAATACATCGCGCGAGTAACACGCGCGAAAAGGATCGCTCGTTCCAGGCAACGTGCCTCTCCTCTTCTCTCGCCGCGCGTGATTTACGAGCCCTCCGCCCTCCGTCGGCATGGGAGTTATGCAGAAACGTCGGACATACGACGACCCTCGTGGCATCTCCTTTCGTGATGCTCTCGTGGGTTTAGTAGCGTCGATTAGGCGGCTCTTAAAGGGCTCGGGTGCCGCCCCTGAGTGGCTACAAAGTGAAACGTAGAAAAGGAACAACCCTATATTCTGCTCCGGCATCTCTCCCACTCTCACTCTTTCTCTTTCTTCTTTCTCCCACATCCCGAATGTGAGTATCTTCGTTCTTTCTCGCCGAGATAATCGAGACCGCTATCACTTGTCTCGAAGAAGAGCAACGATACTGGTACTAAAGCATTAATTAATAGCGACTGCTCGCTTGCTCGAAACGATATTACCGTACCGGAGCTATCGTTGTTTTATAGATACAGAACGTTTCGAAGATGTACCTTTTTCCGGCGCGCTTCTCTGGTAGTAAAAGCCGTCACAAAAGAAGACAGAAAGACTCGTCGATTCCTTTTGTTTCTTCCGACCATCCAATCTTTCTCTAGATTGTTTTCTTTTAGAACGAAATGTTTCTAAACAATTTTATTCACGATGTCATCGAACGATATACCGTTTGGATCATTTTAATGATTCGATCAAGGTTTCGCCAATCGAGAATGATGTTTACCATGGAATGTGAAGTAAAGGTATGAAATGATGTTAATTAAGAGTAGAGAATCGTGAAATTTCTCTCGAGAGGAAAAACGGTAGATTAATAAAGTTTATATACAAGAATGTTCTACTAATAATATTTCTCTCAAGAGAAGTCGAAGAAATCTTATTTTATTACATTCTACAGATGTAATGAAATAAAAAATAAAACAATAAAAAAATATAAAATAAGGATTGAAGATCCAAAAAGAAATTGTAGAAAGTCTTAAAAAATAAATCTTTAACTCAAAGAATTAGAGAGAGGAACTTAAATTTTAATTCTAAAGATTTTCAAATTTTCGCGAACGGTATTAATCGCATCTTCTTACAGATTTCTGGCGAAAACGAGTAGAGACAGGATTCATTTCGAGTAACCATATTTTTATTCCCACGTAAAAACGCAACCCTCTCTCGCCAACGACTCGGCACGCTCGACTACCCTTTGTCTTCCCCCCTCGGCAGGGCCCATCGCTTCGATGGGTGCCCTTCGTGCCAGCCTGATTTCCTCTAAACTCGCGAATAAAAGTTTACACCGCGAGCGGCGTCGCGAGGGTGCACCGGCAGAAGCATCATAAAATCGGGATTCAATATCGTAAGCGGCGGACGGGGTAAAGGGTGATAGAAAGAGGGTTTCGGGTAGAGACGAGGGCACGTCGTATGTGTCACGAGGATGTCAAGGGGCGCCGGTTCAAGGGATCGTAAACACACGCGCAAAAGCGCGTAACTCGACGATATAGTCGTAAATGTACACGCGAAAAAAAAACATACACGCGAGAAGAATTTTTCGTTCACTCGCAACTGCGGGAAATTTTTTCGCTGCGCAGAGCGATCGACCATCATATCGAAACATGCACCGGAAACAGCGATCTCTATATTCTCGGTGTTTATCTAACGTTAAATATGACTTTTGGATTCTCATCTCCCTTTAAACGTTACGAGCGTTTGTATTGTATATACTTGTATTAATTTGAAATCAGACGGCCGCATTTAGCCAAATATGCGGTGAGAATATGGACCAACGATTCTGATTACATATTTAGCTCTAAATGTTGTTGCCTGATTTTCATCTCATATTCACATTGAATATAATAGTTATGTTAGGTAAATATATCCGAGAGAAGCAAACGTTTCACATTTAGCGTTAAATATGCGGAGAGAATACGAATCAGTGTAATTTGTAATGAGAGAATATTTGAGTGATTCGTTTTTGCGGACATTTTTACATTGAATTATACCGAATATTATGCGTAAAATATATATATATAATTAGTAATAAAGCATTACAAAATTGCTATTATCAAATCATTATAAAAACATTGCTAACACAGAAATTCTCTATATTTCTGAAATATCCTTTATATTTTAAAATAATATTTTCAAAATAATTATTATGTATCAAACTTGAGTAGATTTATGACAAACATATATATTAGTCCTTTTGTCGAAGAAAATATTAAAAAATGCACATGGAAAAGACGGTTTTGACTAAAATATCTAAAAATTTTAATATCTAGATACAAAAATCTGAAAAGAATTTTATTAGATCATCAAAGTAATTGTTAATATATAAAACACTCAAATTGATTGCTATATAATGTCAAAACTTTTTGCAACTTTGTTTATCATATTTAAAAATCCTACGTAATTATTCTGATGATCTAACAAATTTATTTTCAGATTTGTATCTAACAAAAATTTTAAAATTTAAGATTTTGTACTTCATTTTAATTTCTATACTTTAGCAAAAAAATATTTTTTTTTTCAAATTTCCTTGCTTCTTGCAATATACAGAGAGGATCAGCTGAGTGTCAGTGTTTCGATCTTTTTCTTTCATTCCCGTAAAATCATGACGTTCAAAGAGTTAAATCTGTTGCAGGAGGATGACTTTCTATTACGCACTTGCATGATCGCGCACAGGCATACGCATACGCAGTTAAGTTCAGGATCGCACACGTGTTGCGTGTTTGTCGATGCACGCAGCATCCCCCTCGACCTCATGCTGCCTTCTCCTTACTCCCACTATCCCCGCGAGAGTTTACAGGCATCTCTCCTTTCCCTACCTCTTGAGAATGCTCGTGTAGGTAGTTTGACACGGTCGTAAAAGACGGGTGTTTTAATACAATTTACAAGAAAGTATCGAACCGGACGGCATGCCTCCAGCCATTCTACTGGGTGTGTCAAGTGAAATCGACCAGCGATCAATCGACATTCGTTCTCTTTCTCTGCTCATTAATGTCAGGATCCGAATTATTTCTGCCACGAAAATACGATCGAGTTAATGATGTAGTACAGCTTAAAAAAAGAGCCAATTTATGCCAGAGTGACAATTTAATTCTTGACAGACACGAGAACAAGGTAACATCGATAACACTTAATTATTAATCAACAACTGTTGAAAGATCAATAATTGGTATGCTCGTTAAGATATTTCCTCTGAAAATATTTCTTATATAGGAATTTATAAAAAACGGGCTGACATTCCGAGAAATCGCAATAAACTTACAGAATCTTGTACTTATTATCAATAACAAAATTTAATTTTATTTTGCTGAGAATTTTGCTGAACGAGAAAGAATTATCTAATTAAATTAAATTAAGTGGATTTATAAAAAAAAAACAAAACTTTAAATATGAAAAATTAAATGTGAAAAAGACACGGTTACTCTGAAAATGCAGTTTTTTTTGCGATTTCAAGCGACATTCTATAATTATTTTTATATCAAGATATAATCATTCGTCTTTTTTCTTATCTTTCGAATTCCATGATGTATTCTAAAATTACATCAAGATATAGCAGAGATTTTCGTTATCTAAAACTTATGTTTTTCACAAGAGAAGCGTCGAGTGCGACTCGATGATTCCCTCGAGCATTCCCAAGACGGAAATTGCTCGCCGCGAAGATTAAGAAGCCTCGAAGAGGCTCGGTGAGGATGCTTTGGTAGAGGACGCTTTGATCGCTGTTCTCTCTTTTTCTCTTCTGTTCTACATTCACCGTCTTCCGTATTGTACTAAGGAGGACCGTTTTTAATAAGGGACAATTAGCTAGACAGGAGAGAATGTCGTAGGCGCCAATTCCTATATACTAAGCGGAGATTTTTGTACCGCTTCATCGTTATCTTGTTGTCGCCAGTGATACGTTGCTGAGACATCGCGAGTGACTGCCTCGTAAAGCTTGTGAAATATTGCATTTGACGCCACGAGCGATTCTCTTAAACGCCCTCCCTTGAAGATTGTGGGAAGATGATCGAAACCCTATCTCTATGCGCTCGTGTGTACCACCCAGACGCTTCCTCCGGTTGATCACGCTATTCGCGACTGGCTTACGACCGTTAGTCTCGACAAATTTAATAAAATTATCATATTTTTAAGATTTACAAACTGTTTTACAAACAGAAGATAAAAATTAGAATTTATGAAACAGTAAATTTTGAACAAAACACCTAATTGTAAAAATATAATTTACAAAAAAAAGGATTAGAGACCGATATTACTTGAAATATAAAACCGTATTGTTAAATTCATAATGTCAAATTATACTTAATTTGAGTTATTTTTAATCACTTTTTTTAATCGCCACTGCAATCCAATATGTTAATTTGATTAAAGCATTGGAATTAAACAAAACTCAAGAAAATCTATTAAATTTGACTAAAATTTAGTTTATCATTTCTTAAATGCACACATTAATATGAATGATATTTACTTTGAAACCACAAAAATGGATTGATTTATATTTTGACACACATGAAAATTAAAAATAACAAAATACTTTTTAAATAAAAAATTGAGTTACTATTGCCTCTTTAATATCTAATAGAGTAAAATAAGAACAAGTATCGCTTAGAGTTAAATAAAAGAATGAAATTTGTGAAACTGCACTATTTTCATCTAATCTAATTGAACATAAAAACGTACGACAATGATTATTAGTTTACGTTGCTCGTAAAGGGGAAAAAAAAAATGTGATATTGGCAATTTCCAAGCGGCATGCATAAGTAGGTAACATTGGTTGAATAATTTTCAAACGGATTTGAAACTGATGAAAGCATAACGGATAACGTTATCAAACGGGCATTAATGGTATGCATTATACTGAACACCCGACGATGGAGATTAAGCACAATTATACGCGATCGACGGCACGGTGCATCACGAGATTAGTGTGCGAAATCCGCAACGGCATAAATCCGACGTTCGGCGCAGTTTTACTTTTGCTACGGGAAAGATCGAAGAGAACATAGAAGCGGACTGTGGCGAATTATGGACGATCAACGGAAGCCGATCGCCGAGCCATTCGAAATCAATTAATTATCGGGATAATTAAACTTTCAGCTTTCACGTGCAGCCCGCGGGCGATTAACGCGGAACGTTAATTTCGATCTCCCGAGTTCGTAACCGCGATGCACTTGCATTCAAAATCTCGCTGAATTTTCCCCCAGTCGCACGCAACCGGCTATGAGTCAAATAGCGCGCAAAGCTGATCGACATGAATCTTGCAAATCTATTATCTGTTAAGTCGAAAACTTGCGTTTGAAGCGCGCAACCAGCGAGACATTTTAACGAATCAGTCATCTGAGAAAGAAATGAATAACGTAAAATGAAGTTTAGCAAAATTACTATAAACTATGATTTATAAAATAATGCTAAAATAATGCTAAGTATTTTATACTCTACAAAATAGATTTTATATTCTATTCTGTTCCAATTGGAACAAAATTATTTTGTATGATTAAACTGTGACAACTACACAGTAAAAAAAACATTTTGTATTCGTAGAAACGGTCCACTCAGGTCCTTGTTAAAATTTTGTGTTAAGTTGATAGTTAACATTTCTTAGTATCAAAGTAACAGTAAAATTTATGAAAAAAATAACACGTTTTAAAACATAAATTATAAGATAAATGAATAAAAAATACATATTAATTTAATATATCATAAATGTTAATTTTATTTTAAAAAATATGCTTCTACAGTTTGCTTTAAATTGTCTATCTTCCAGTATAGATATTTTTTATTTTAATTTTTTTTACATAATATTTGTATTACTTTCTAACATATTCATCTTATATTAAATCAACATAAAAATTTGAGTGAATCGTTTGAAACGTGTTAATTTAACACAAATTGTCCAATTGTGATTTATATTTTCAGCGCTTTATTTAAATCGTATATATTATCATAATCTTTACAGTTGATCAATGTATTTAATTGTATCCTCTTATCACCATCGGCCTTGTGACGAATCCGCGTAATCTACGACGGTCTCGCGGTAATCGATTCGATAACCTGTAGCGAAATCGCGAGTGTAGACGTTCCTGATAATTGTCGGCGGTGCAGCGACACACAGCAAGTGGCAACGCTCGGGGGTGGTTTTGCGCGTCGGGGGTGGGTTATAACAGACCGCAACGGCAGCCACACATTTCGGTGGCGTTCGCTCGCTCGCGCAGGCCACATTATTTCGTGATTGTCGCCGGGCCGTCGGTGGAGTGAGAAGAATGTGTTAATTTTGTGGCGATGTGTCAATGTGCATCCCCCTGTCTCCTGATCCTGCCTCTGTCGGCACCCTTCCATCCTCACGCGTGTCCTTTTCCACCGTTGCTGATACCAATGTCTCTCTCTCTCTCT
>NW_012130118.1:205049-208775 GCF_000143395.1 Atta cephalotes | reverse complement strand
CTCTCTCTCTCTCTCTCTCTCTCTCTCTCTCTCTCTCTCTCTCTCTCTCTCTCTCTCTCGTTCTGGCTCGTTCGTTTTCTCTCTCAATCTCGTTTTCGACGTGTACGCGCGTGTGCGTGTTTTTGCGACGTCTATCTCTTTTGCTCAACGAGAGCTGACTAGATTGTTCGATAACCGATCGGCCTCGATATTAATTCAGACCGCGACGAAAACAATCCCATCGACACGTCGATCGCGCAAAATTACGCCTATCGCTGTCCGGTATCGGTGTGGGATATATAAACTTTTCAAGCGTACTTCGGGAACGCATTTTTGACAAATTTGGAGTAAACCGTATGAAGCTGTCAACCACTCGCAGAATATTTCATTCGTATTATAAAAAGCTCATTGAATATTTCCCCAAAAATAACGTACATGCGGGCGTGGTTACATAAAACAAAATAAAATAAAAAATTTATAAATTGTTAAGAAAATTTTTAAACACACAGTAAATATTTGTTTTACTTGGAAACAAAAAAGCAAGAAAAATACAAAGAGTGTGATAATTTAAGAGAGCTTATAATAAATTCAAATGCTAGTTAGATCATTTGCCTTATAATAAATTTAAATTCTAGCTGCTAATGAAATAATATCCAAAATACAGTTTTCAGAAAACCTGTGCAGAATCTCGAAGGGACGATGTTCGTATGTCTCGTCACAGTTGCGTTCCGATGTTCGCGAGATAATTTCACGAATTCCGCTTCGTGAAAAAGCACTCGTGAAAAAGCAGCACGACGAGTGGAATTCGCATCGGACAAATTGGTCAGCACGAAGTTTCGGCACGATTATTAATTATCCGTATCCACCTTTTTAGTTCCTTGTGCCAAAGGACTCGGCAAGAGACACAAGACGATATAAGATGAAGAGATTTGTCGATTTATTTATTGACCGGTCGTCCCTGGCATTCCGCTTTTGATCGCTTTAACTCTTTCGTTACAGAAAACATTGTAATGCAAGATTACACATGTTATAAGAATTAGATTTTTTTATATCGCAAATACAAATATACTTACGTTCAAATTGCAGGCATGCTATATGCTATATATTACATGCCACTATATTAAAATCGCTGTTAGTCTGTTAAATGTTTATTTTGACTTATATTTCAATTACAAATATTTATTTAAACTTTTAATTAATTTTTTTCTCTCAAATTTTAATATTATTATCTAGAATTTATCTTTAAAAAAGTTTCTTAGAATAAATAATATCTATCGTTATATACTTATATTTGTTATATACTTATATTTGTTAAAAAATTATAAATTATACAAAAAAAATTTTTTTAAATGTTTCCAATTTTCTAAAATTTCTAAATGCATATAAATTATATAAATCATTTTATAAATATTAAAGTTTGACATTTTTTTAAAGATTAAATGTGCCTTCTGTGACAAAAATGATTAATACTTTTACTTAATTTAAAAACGTAAAAACGATTGTAAGATACACACGTAGGACAGCAATTATTCATCGAGATTTTATTGCCAATAAATTACCTCTTCTCCGTCGCGCGCTTTGTCATATTTATTTACAACAACGAAAAAAAAATAGCGATTGATCGATTCTGACGGTAACGGGCGATTCTCGCCCACTGATCCGGAAAGTCACGATATGCGGCGGGTCGCAACCGCCGCGAAAACGAATCGTATCGCGTTTAACATTTTTTTTTTTCACCGGTCTATCTTCGCTCGCCCGCGAGATCTCGATGCGCTTTTATTCCAGACTCCCACCATATTACGCAAAAATAATATCGGTATGGTGCATCGAGTGTGCTCAAAATTAATCGCATTCCTATTATTAATAAAGAACAAATAATGTGACGTTAACCAACCGTTAACGCCGCAAATGAAACGAACGTCTCTCTGCATTCATTGAAGCTATTTTTTATGACAGAAAAATACCGCGTATTAAAATAATTTGTAAAAAAATTTCTTTTCTGTTAATTCTTACGATTTTTTCTGATGTACGCCTGATGTTGCGTAAATTTAAAACTGTTTCTACATAATTCGCAAATAGTAAAACGTAATTCGTAAACGCAGATGCAAAATAAAGATTTGCGTTTTGAGAATAGCGACTTATATAAACTGAAACTGCTGAACTGGATTATCACGTTAACTTCTACGTTGTGTTGACCAATGGCAGAATAGCAAAGAATAGCGGAAATGAATGAATTTTATATTTGTTTATCAGCAAAGACGAACCATCCTTTTTATAAATTTCTATGATAAGAAAAATATCGGGCACACTGTAAATTTCTCTAACCAGACTTACAAATTAAAAAAATCAATGCTGTCGTAATTCAATTGATTGCAACGGTGATACGTTTATATCGAATTACATCTTTTCAGTTTGCGAATGTAATTATATAAAGACAGCTTAACGGAGCATCTCGAGATGCACCGGACATGTGCAGTATATTAGTTATCTCTGTTGCTCGTAAAAAATGAACACCCGCGTTAACTATTAATTGCGTCAAATGCAGAGATGGGAAACACGCGCGGTGAATAAATTGTAAAAAGGTAATTACATGTATTAAATATTCGTGCAATATCGCACGCGACGAATCGGTGTGCGACAATAACGATTCATCACGATCCGGATATCCTCGCGGATAGCTAGGCGCGTAATCAAAGTTTCGTTCGCGGTCGGCATCTCGCCCAGTGGTGCATAAACAGAATACAAATTAATAGCGCGCTGCAACAGGCTTGCAGTGTTATCACTGTCGAATCGACGCATAAGCGTGCAGATAACGAGAAGTATTACATATCGCATATGCCTACCGTTTGCATGAGATTAGCGGCTATTCAAATTTCTTGATGTGTATAATATAAATATAGAGGAAAGGGGGATAAGATGATGAAGAGAATAAGATAATAAATTGTTAATTTTTTAAAGGTAATAATAGATGAAAAGCAGAATGCTTAATTCATTAAAAATTTTAGGTAATAATACACAATCTCTTATAGTTTAAATTCAATCCGACTACAAAAATAGATAATATATTAAGAAATGTGTTTTACATGTATTCACTTGTAACTTTGCAGTATTTGTATATAAGGGATGACATAATTATAGTAAATACTTTCATTTTTTTAATAAAATTGGAATATTGTATAACTAAAAGCGAATACAATAACATATTAATATTTTTTATTTTTCGTATTACAATCAACAACAATTTTATTAATTAAATAAAAATACGGTAACTGTGGAAGATGAATGTCGTGTATGAGCAAAATGATGCTCTCATGGAGGCAGATTGTATGTTATGTACTCATGCATGACGTTTTCGCAACTCACAACAAATATTAGATGTACAACTTTGCTTCCGCCGTATTCCTATAGATGGCTTTAGCGGTAAGTGATGGTCGAAATAAATAGATCATAGACGTCATACAATAAACTTGGGCATCTGTCAACATAACCCCATAGAAACATTAGTCGATTTGTGTCTGCATCATAAAGTTATTCTCGATTGAAAATGTCAGTTTGCGAGCCAAATTCTCGTCATTTGCGGGAGGTTTTAATTTTTTGCTTCAATATGAAGAAATCTGCGGCTGAGGCTCATCGAATGCTCTCAAATACTTATGGTGAGGCCGCTATTAGTGAAAGAACGTGTCGTGAGTGATTTCAACGCTTCAAGAACGGTGATTTTGACGTCCAAGGTCATGCTCTGTATTTGGT
>NW_012130118.1:189048-205029 GCF_000143395.1 Atta cephalotes | reverse complement strand
TGGTGAGGCCGCTATTAGTGAAAGAACGTGTCGTGAGTGATTTCAACGCTTCAAGAACGGTGATTTTGACGTCCAAGGTCATGCTCTGTATTTGGTGGGACCAGCTCGGCGTAGTGTATTATGAACTGTTAAAACCGACTGAAACAATCACAGGCGATCGGTATCGAACGCAATTGATGCGTTTGAGTCGAGCATTGAAAGACAAACGGCCGCAATACAACGAGAGACACGATAAAGTGATTTTGCAGCATGACAATGCTCGACCCCATGTTGCGAAAGTGGTCAAGACATACTTGGAAACGTTGAAATGGGAAGTCCTACCCCACCCGCTGTATTCTCCAGACATTGCTCCCTCTGACTATCACTTGTTTCGATCAATGGCATACGGCCTGGCTGACCAGCACTTCTGGTCTTATGAAGAAGTAAAAAATTGGATCGATCCGTGGATAGCCTCAAAAGATGACCAGTTTTTTCGACGCGGGATTCGTACGCTACCCGAAAGATGGGAGAAAGTAGTGGCCAGCGATGGACAATACTTTGAATCATAAATGTATAACCAGTTTTTTACAATAAAGCCTCGAATTTCGGAAAAAAACGGCGGAAGCAAAGTTGTACACCTAATATTAAAAATTTGATGTTCATGGTTCAAATCTTTCTTTCTATAATACAATCAATGTAGACTAATATAGACATTTAAATGAAGAAGAAGAGAATTATATAATATGTACACATTGTTCCTGTATGTTAATAGTTTTTCATAATATCTTCATAATATCACAATCAAAAATTAACATTTATATTTTATATAACTTTCACGATTGTCTCATATATAAAATACTTACTTGGTTAAAAATAAAGCTAATTATAACACTTTTCTATGTGATATTAAGATATTAGATTTCATGATATAATTGTGATATCTAAGTTTAATTCTAAAATTCTTTAATAATTTTATTTAAATCTTATTTTATTTTTGACTACATACAGTAGTAAATAGGTACATCTTACTAATAAGTTCACTACGTAATATTACTATGTGCAGTACATATAATGCATAAATATAATTATGTTAACGTTTCAATAATTTTATAAATTATACAAAGATTTTATTTTGTTTATATTTTTCTTTAAAACTTCTTATAATATATTAAAACAATATAAACATGTCATAATAAATCTTTTTTACTCATAAAAAGTATATTTTTAATTTAAATTGACTTTTCGTCATCTTATCCACATTATCCACATATGGGAGCAAGATGACGAAATTGATATGTTCTTAAAAAAATTAAATTTTAAAGAATTGTAATTTGTTTAACTTTATAATTTTTACAAATGATAAATAAGACTATAGCAAACTTGAAAAAAAAAAATAAATTAGTCTCTTTACCTCATTATAGAAATTAGGAAAAATCGACAAATCTTAAGGTCATTTTATCCCCCTTTCCCCTTCCAAACGTAAAACCACAGCTAGCACTCCCGAATGAGAATCCATACGGTAGATTAGTATTGAATTTTGGCGAAATATCGATTCTATAACAAAAAATGATTTTTCTATTTCAATACTGGACCAGTATTAAAAAAAATTATATGGTGCTGATCTAATATGGATCAGTATTGAATGGTATATTGATTCAGTACATTATTAGTACATTTTGTTTATACATTAAAATTATCCAAAAGTATGTCAGATATCAGTATTGAGACAGTACACGCCAGTATGTTTGCAATATATCGTGTCTGTATTTAGTACAGTAATTCTGTACTGTAATAATACTATATTATAAGTCTTGACTTATTACTATCATCAATATTTTTTCAGTACCATACCTGACATATAAAAAATTGGTATTGTTGATCAATACCTCGTCAATTCCTATTAGAAAGATTAAGAATATATGTTTTAAATCAAAGCTTCGAGAATTTTCTATTAAATTATCCAATCAAACATGAGATATCCAGATATATCTGAGAATACGAGAATACAACAGAATTTTATTATACTATAAAATTTACATGTCGGTATATTTAAATGAGATCTAAATTAAAAATTTCACAGCGCGCAACCGGAAATAACGAATTAAATTAATTATCCTGGATTAATAATAATCCATTCTGTAAGCAGACGCGGTGACTATCACATCGTGTGCATATCCGGTGGAAGAACCATAAATAATCCCAGTCGCGTTGATGGTTATCGGTCACGTTACATCGCATGCGATGGAGATGTAACCATTACATAGGATGATGCAACGGAGACCTTCCATGGATCGAGAAATCCTGCAGTTCTGATGTAGAGGAACCCCGTTAAAGGATATATATGGGGATCCTCTCGCCAATGGTTTCGTGCTGTTTACGCCGGAAACTGAAACGCGCCGCGCGCTGATAGTACTCTCGGTAGACATTAATTGCACCAGTATGTCGGATATCGAAAGCACATGACTAGTAGGCCACGGAAGTGCCTGTAACCGGGTACGTTGCGTTGAGCATCGAGACCGGAAGTGGACCTGAAAATCTAGCGACGCAGCGTCAAATCTATGGAGAGAATATAAAAACTTAAATTAAAACGATATTTTGTCGAAAATATTGTAAATATCATCGATACTTTATGTAAATCTTTTTGAAAAGAGAAAAATTATTGAAAAACAAATAAAAATAATTAGTATAAATATTCTTGTTATACTGGAAAAAGAGTTTGGTTGCATTAATTGGAAATTCTGATTAGAAATGAACAAATCAAAATTTTCTAATTAAATCTACTATCATTCTAATTGAGATAATTCGATAATTGAGATAATTCTGATTGTTGTGCTCAGAATCTTCTGGTTTGTTTATTATGAATCAGAAATTTCTCAATATAAATCATCACAGTATTTTGGAGAATGTATTCTTGGAGTATTTTGTTAATTCTTTAGTTCAGTTTCCTTTTACTTTGCTATGCTAACTTTTTTATTAGATACATAAAAATAAAAAAATATGTTTTATTAATAAAGATACATATATGGTATTTTGATTGAAAAAAATTTTTTGATTGAAAAAAATTGCATGTTTATTTTTATGGAAGATTTTTCACAATAATTTAAGGCTTCGATTTCTACAGTTTGCATATACGATCCTATAAAATATTATATTGTTTCACAATAATAATGTAATAAATAAGTGACAAAACACAAAATAGTACCAAAAAATTAAAGCAGAGGAAAGGAGTTCGAGAGTCAGTTAAATGATATCTTACAGGAATTTGAAATATGTGGAATCTAAAAGAGAAAGACAAGATACGAAGAAGATGACCAAAATGGCGGTGAAGTCAACCATCCTGCATCATCTTTAGATTCCAACTCGCGGACTCGTCTTTACTGCCAATCTCATGTTGAGACGAAATTCCATAGCGTCGTGATTTAAAATGTCCGGTTTAACGCACGATAATAAAGCGCAAAACGACGTCATCAGTCCCAAAAGTATAAAAATCGATTTATCCCGTTTTATCGTAAATTGTACAACAAACCTACATGCGAACATTCCACATCTCTCCTCCAGTTATTGCAGAGAATTGAGGCGAGTCATCGGAGATGGCTACAGCTTCAGAAACAAAATGCAAGACAACGAAATAATAATGATTCTCTACTAATAAAATTTTATTTAATGTTTGTTGTTGTAAGTTAACGAGATAAAATTAATCATTATAATATATAATTACGGAAAAAAATATATTGAGTGATTTAACAAAATTATAACTTGCTGCGAGAGTTCAACATTTGTAAGTAAAAAGATTTGATGACTTAATAAAGAAATTATGTCTGTAAGCAATTATCAGTATACTAATTCAGCTAATTCTATTCAGCTAAAAATTCATTTACACTAATAGAAATAGACATCAGTGAAGTTTTAGTAAATTGTTTTAATAAATTTTTTTTTCGTGATAATCTTTTCATTGATCTTAAGTCTAATTTTCTTATTTTCTTCTTTCCCTTTGTCTTTTGACAAATGAGTTTCTTCTAAGAGTCCTTCCTTTAATAAGTCACAATAATTTGTTATGAATTGTTATATCTTGCATTTAATTTAGCAGCTGTTTTTAACAGGACTTCTCATGCATATAAACGTTTTCAGATTTAGCTTTTAATAAACAAAAATTCGAACGCAAAAGAGTTAAACGCGTTCGCAGCGGCCCGTTATTATTAACATGCTGTCACTAAGCTGGGATGATAACGAAAGCAGCGCGGAAGGATCGACTGGTGGAAAATAAAGATTTTACGACGATGGAGAGAGACGCGGGGACGATCCTCTCGCGAGGATGATGATGATCGTTAATGGCACGACCGTTCGAAAGCCGGCAGCTGCCAGCGTTTCGTGATTTCAGCTCTCTCGTGAAATCTCCGTCATTCGTTCGACCGTTATCCATTTACGGGCGTGTTTTATCGATCGGCCTGTACTCGAGGGGCCCGTCGTCGTACACACGTCGCCTACGTACGTCGCTCCGTTAACGCACGCTCGTGCATTCCTCCGTCGTTATTTCCCTCTGTTCCTTCCCTTCATTTCCTCTTTCTTTTGAAATGCACGACGCTATTATTTGACGCTAATAATAATTCGTGGGATGACTATTTTAGATATTCCGGATATTTAAGTATTTAAGAGTGCAGAATTTGAAATGAACAAAAATACAAACATTTAGTTCTTCACTTGCAAGAGGAGAAATCAGACATTTATTTGTATCTTAAAAAAATATTGAAAAATAAAATTTATTTAAAAATAAAAAAAAATTTAAGTTTCTATTTTGGATTTAATATTCGACTGAGGATACTTAACCCTCAACTACATCAGCTATGAAAATATATCTAATACATCTAATTGTAAATTATCATATATACTATATTTACTATATTTGATATCATATATACTATATTTGAAATACAGAATGCAAGTGAACCTTGGTCCTACGGTAATTGAGAAGAAGATTGCAATTTTTTTTACCTACACCTAATTTAGAAATTTCTGAACAGATTATACAGTTGTCCAAAAATTCGAATTTAAATGATTCATTGCTGCAGTCGAGGATTAAAAATCATCAATGAACTTATCAAATCTCTTTCATTGAACAAATGAAGCAAAGTAGAAGCAAAGTACACACGATTAATACATTCTATATATTTTCTCAAGATGAATTAATTTTTCGAATAATTTCATATCCATTTTATCCTTTCTCGTATATTCGTAGAAGGATGCATTTCGTCTTAATCGAATCTATAATCATATTTAACCAAGATACTTAAAAAGAAAGAATTGACGTATAAACACGAATACAGCTGCGAATGTCTGCTGGAGACGCGACGAGAGATGCTTGTGCCGAGGTGCCAGGTCTACCGTGTATAACTCAGGTACCCATGAGACACGTCGGCTCGGCGATTAATGAATAATCCGTAATGAGGATGCGATGTCCAGCTCGTGGCTCACGACGCGTGGTAGTTCCATGATTTAACAGCGACGGACCCCGGTGTGCTACGTGGCCTCTAAAATATCACCGTGGCGAGAAAGAGAAGGTCTTTCTCCCTCGGGAATCTATGTATGAGGCGACGTCGGTTGTAAACTATGTCGGCGTACATGCAACCCTGACACCCCGTCCCGCCGACACGGCCGACATCATTTCTCCAACCAAGCCCGAGCGGGATTAAGAAGTTTCGCGCGGCGATCAGGTGTGCGCGATCGTTTTATGCGCTTATGCCCTTCTGGCAAGCGCACGCAAGCGGAATTAACACGTCCCGTAGGAACTTTGCCGGGCAATGTGAGAAACGACGGTATGTGCGATGAGGCGTACGTTTAACGAAGATGTCTTTAAAAATATTTTTCGAGGTAGGCGCACTGAGCAAAAAATATAGTTAATTTTAATAAATATTTAGTTCAATACTGCCAACCAAACATTTACTTACAGTAAGTAAATATTTGTTCAATAAAAAAAATGATTGCTAAATCAAATTAACATTTCTTGCATCAAATAAATATATTTTTATATTTAATAAATATTTAGTTGGCAAGTATTCAACTAAATATTTATTAAAATTGACTATATTTTTTTTCAGTGCATGAAAACTGTTTGCGAGAGAAAGATATCCGATTTTTCTACATAGAAAGAACGGTTTTGCTGGAGTATTAAAAAATGTAGTTCGATACAGATCGAGTTGTCACAAATTCCTCACCTAAAATTTCTTAACTTTTGAATTTGAGAAAAATTTTTCATAATTTTTTTTGATTTCAATAATATTTTGAAATTCTTTGTATTTTCATTCTAAATTGGAAATCGAATAATTTATTGAGAGGACAATTTAACAGAGTAATATAAGTCACTATTAATAATGACATCGCTTCTATTTAATTGCGTGTGATGTGACGCATATTAAATTTCCTTGAAGCCAAGAATTTTTATGTTCGTTAGCAAATTTTGCCAAATTCCTTGAGTTTTTCCTGATTTTTCTGAGCTGTCAATTTTCCTGATTTCCAGTTTCATGAGAACCTTGCAGACCTGAAAATAATTTTGTTGGACCATCACCATAATTATTTCTCATCATGTTTGAAATCCTTACTTAATTATTTTGATGCAACAAGATTATTTTCAGATCTAAGTTAAATTTTTAAATGTAATTCAGTCAAATTGTTCTTTGCATATAGCGTAGAAACAAACAGAAATTAAAAAAAATGAAAGCTGATCATGACGGTATCCAAGTTTCAATTTTTACGCTTGTGAAATAAAGTTCAATCGAGGAAGATGAGGCTCGGTCGGAATCTCTTGGGAGACGTATTACGGCGAAATTAGGCGAAAATATGCAGGGAAAAAACGAGAAGAAGCATATAAAGGCAGTATGTAGTTCCCTCGCGCGATTTCTTCGATTTCGCGGAAGTTCTCGAATTTCGGCGCGCGTGCAACTGAATGCAATCTTCGGCTGGCATCGATACACCCGTCGTTCTTCTCGCGTATCGGGTTGAGGCATCGCCGGGAAACACTATGCTGACAAAACGAATGCGTAAAGTGAAGTGGTTCGGTGGCCGCAAGTTTTACTCCATACATCAAAATGTCCATTTCTGGTTTCTTTTATAAAGAATTTATGACCGTTTTTAGTGGAATTTTAAGTAGTTTGTTAAAAAGTCGACATGAGTTTATTCCTTCCTAAGATTAAATAGTTAGTTCCATCTAGTCCTACAAGACAAGATATTACTCAAGTTTTAATTAAATAATAATTATAGTTCCTTTGAGAAATATACTAGAAGCTTCTAAGAGAACATATTAACATGATTAAATCATGTAATCATATATGTAAATATAGATAAATATCACACTCTTAAAGGCTACCAATAAAAAAAAGGCATAAGTTATAAAATGATTAAAATGAATCGCAATAATAAAATCGATAAGAATTTGCGAACTGCTTTCTCGATCGTTTTCGCCATTTAACAATAATAATTTATTTTATTAATTATTACAGCGAAATATGTTGTAACTTCAAGTTCTTACAACACAGAATGTAAATCATTATCACTTTACGTCAGTCTGTCATATCGCCCGGCGTTTTACGTCAGACTGCGACATCGTCACGAGGGACAACCCTTCGCACTCGAGAATATATCGCGATAACGATCGATTGATACCGGAATTATGAATCGAGCACGAGGCCATCACGGGATCAAAGATAACGACCGTAATCGTCATAATCAATTTCCGCAACATTAAATTATTTGAGTGCAACGGCGCGCGAACACGAGAGAAAGCCTGCCTGGCGATCATTTATTTTTTCTTCGCGAACGATTATTCCCCGCGAGATATTACCGCGAGATTCGGCGACTGTTCTCCTACAGCCACAAAGTAATTCGATGCAGTTCCTTCTCTCTCTTTCATTCTGTCTCCTTCCTCCCTCGGCCTTCCTCTCTCGATTTCTCCTGCTATCCACAGCTCGCTCCCGGCCGCTCCGTCGCGGCAGTATATCAACAATGATAGTTATACACGTACGTTATAATCGTAAATTAGTCGCGGCAACATAATATATTCGTGGGCTGGTTGGTTCGCGCGTATCTGTTTTATGCGGTTATTATATATGACAGCAGCAGTCATACCTGTATGTCTATCCCCCTCCCTTCCCCGTCACTGCTTTCGCTCGACCTTTTCCCTCTTCTCTCCTGATCCCTTTGCTCTCGTCTTGCCAGCGCCTCATTCTCGACCGAAGGGATCCTTGCTTGATGAAGAAGTGTTCTTCGAACGCTACCTTTCTGTACTTCTTAATGGACGATGCTTATCTATGTGATATTAAATATAACGGGGGTGCGAGGAGAACGCGATCTCTTTGGAACGTCTTAAATTAAGTTTCCGGAATAATGCGCGATGTTCGATTCGCGTTGGTTTAATTCGTTTAGTTCTTATTTATAATGATTTTATGCATGATCTTAAGTATTGCGAATTATTGTAATATGATGTATTGCGGATGATATGGAAATGTAATGCATCGCGCAATTAATAAAAATACAAGAATATAAAGGCAATGATATCGGAAAGATAACTTTTCGTTATAATTATAAAGAAAAAATTAAAATTGCGAGATATTGAAATGTAAATAGAGATTCGAAATTCTCTATTAAGAATTATAAAATTATTATTATATATTTAATATCCACAATATTGTATTTCTGAAGAATAAATAAAATTATTTTTCGATCTATTCTTCTTAAATTTCATTATAGATTTATTATTACTGTCAGATATTTTCTTTGAATATTTGTTTCCTAAATTTCTTTCCTAAAAAGAATAATATAGAAAAAAATTAAAGAATCACGTGTTAAAATTAGGATTGAGTAAGTTAATGTTTTTTTTAATTGAATAAAGTTAAAGTTAATGACTTTATAAGTTAAGTTAAAAGTCGAAGAAATAAAAAATTAACTTAACATAAGTTAAGTCAATATTGAATTAACTTAAGTTAAAAAAAAGTTAATTTTGAAAAAAATTATTTTTTAGATCAAAATGTTCTAATTTTTCTTAAAATGAGATTAAATAACTACAATATAGATTATTAAATAAATTAAATTTTAATTTTTTATTTATATATTTCATATATAAATGATATAAATATATAACACATAACTATATAAGTTATATAACTTTAAAAAAACAGCCAACATATAAAGGAGATACACGATCAATGATTACTCTTTAAGTCTTAAGCCATAAGAAAGTGACCAATTACAATCGAATGCGAGAAGAATATTTGACTGTAATTGATCAATTTTTTATGACTTAAGATTTAAAACACCTATTATAGATCCGAACTAAGTAATAATAAACCAATCAGAGAGTTATATTAGCATCTTAAAAAATTATTTAAGGTCTTAAAATATGAACAGATTATAAATATACTTAGTCTTATTACATCTTATTATTTTTCTAAGACATTTAAAAGAGATAAAAAAATTGTTTAAAAAAAAGTTAAAAAGTTAACGTTTAAAAGTAATTTAGTTAAGTTAAAATTTAATGCATTTAAAATTAATTAAGTTAAAAGTTATTAATTTTTTAACTTTTTTTTTAACTTTTAACGTTTTAATTAGTTACTACCCAACCCTGGTTAAAACTATGTAGAATTCATCGCGTGGATATCTTTCGCTTTCCATCTTCAGAAAAAAAATGCATCGCAAATATGATATCATCTTACTATAAATGTCATGTAAAGTTATGTTTTGCGTTTCAAAAATTTGGCGACGTAGTTAATAACGAAATCAGATGTTCATGATTAACAGAAGTGAATAATTATACGTTGTATGGTGGGTCGCGAAAATGGCGCGAGACATTAACAATAAAACGCAACTTATGCGGACGGCTGTTAATTCAAAAAGCTCGTTGGCGGCGCCGGAGATTATTTCCTCATTTAAAGTTACATGAAATACACACACTTTTTGTGTTGCGCTTTCCTCTCTCGACCGGAATTTTCTCCTCTTTCACGACCAGCTGATGCTTATCGGCGCAAGAGGGAAAAAGAGACATGAATGCGTGCGATTCCGAGTAACAGACATTGATGTAATCGGATATACCTGTAAAACGAGACTTTTAATGCCATGAGATTGACGTAGAAATTATCATCCAAATGATTATCTTGTGAGGTACTAGTGAACATCTCTCATGGAAGTTATTAACATAGATATATTAATCAATTATCAATGATGTTCTCTTAATTTACGTTACTAAATTTTAAATACTAATTATGTTCAAATGTGAGGCACTTTTGATAGCGTTAAAGTTTTACTTCACTAAGAAGTGTTAAAACTTAAAAATAGATTTTCAATATTATTAAGTAAGAGACACGTCAATTACGTATTAAAGACAAAAGTCCAATTATTGACTTTTATGAGATCTACAAATATATAAATTGTTTGTCAAAAAATTAAAATTCATTTCTTGTTATCATTATCATTTTTATTCATGATTTCATTTTCCTGTTTTCTCGAACAGATGTCTTTAGAAGTTTCTTTAAAAGACGATCTAACAATATTCTCTAGTCGGAAGTTTCAGTGACGGATTCGTGACGTGAAAAATCGTTCGAGACTTGTCAAAACAAAAAAAACCTGACCCATGTCGAACCATCGTTGACAGCCATACCGCTTTGCTGAAACTTTAAAACTATCCCGACGATACTGTTCTTCCTCTGACAGTTTTTCTATCGACGGAAACGAGAAAAGAAAGATCACTCTTCTTTAAAGATGCAATGCAGTTATCAAAGAACTAAAAATAATAAAAATCAATAGATAAAGTAACCACCCCGTAAATGTTTCTATTAAATATAATAATTCCATTTTATAATATTTTATCAAGATTTAATAAAACTTAAAAACTTATTTTTTTAAATCAATTTATATTAAATTGCAACAATAATAATCATTTCTCTTTTATAATTAATTTATTTTTTTTATATTTTAGAAAAGAATTAATATCTGTGTGTGTTATATTTCGATTACATTATAATTTTTATTTATGAGAGAAAGAAACCTCCACAGAAAATGGTTAAAATCAACGCAAATGCGATATTTTTTTGCAAAGTGAATCAAGTGAAGAGGAAAAAGGTACAACCGTTTCTCAATTCGGTATTGACATGTAACTGTCATTCATCGAGCTTACAGCTATCCCCGACGATCTTTCTTGTTGCCCCTGTCGACCGGTTACCGCTAAACCCAACTACGTCGAACCATCTCGCGACCGCTTCCAATTGCAATCATTGCAGCAAAAAGATGACGCGGCACGCCTTTGGGTCGATTTTCTGATCGCTACATCGCATCGGTGAATCGCTCTATTTTCGCAACGATCGAGCCATCTTTTTGCATCACTGTTTTTTTTCATTTTCTTCGACGTTCTTCCTGTCTCGCGTTTACCGAGTTTAGCCATTTTAAGCGACAGCAATAAATTTATTTACGTTTTGCGGTACAGAAAGCTGTGCGGTCTCGTTTTTACGAGCAAGAATAATTTTAGAAGTGAACATGCGGAGCTTATCTTATTTAGTCAAGAGATGAGTAAAACTATTTAGTCGCACATAAAAATCAATTTGCTTAAATTGATTGTAAATCTATTATTTGCTAAATAAATATAAAATATAAATAAAAATGTAAATATTACAATATACATATATATAGCATCGTTAAATTATATGTAATTCTTATTATATTATTTTTTATTATATTATTTTAATAGAAGAATCTTTCGTTATTGTATGATGAATAAAAAATACAAATCTCAAAGAGATATACTAAATACACATTTCCATACACTGAAAGAAACATGTATCTATTTAAATTTTAATAAATTTTTGTTTATACTAGCTGAATATTTATTAAATACATTTATTTGATACAAGAACTGTTAATTTGATTTAACTGTCATTTTTTAAATTAAATATTTATTTACCATAAATGTTAAGTTGATACTATTTAAATAAATATTTATTAAATTTTAGTATATCTTTTCTCAGTGTAATAATAATTTTGACAGTCGGTAGTCGCAAAATAACCACTACGAGACCGAGGAAGAAAGACAGCGAACTTCGCTGGGCGTGAAGAGCAGCCGCAGGCTATTAAGACGTTCGCGCCAAGATAAAAGGAAGTTGTCGAGCCGGTAGGAGCAAGAAGAAGAAGAAGCGGCAGTAACGAGGATAAGAAGAGCGAAGACGAAGAGAAGAAGGGACTTGGACGAGACCGCGGATAAACGGGCCATGGTAGAATTTCCACTGGAGGAGACAAGAGAAACAAATAAATAGGATGAGAGAGGGGTTGAGAGGACGATAGAAAAGGCCGAGAAGGCGAAAGAAGACAGAAGAGGCCACCATTAAAATGAAAAATGACGTTCTTGCTGACATCCCCGCGACGATCTCACTTACTACGCTCTCAGTAGTTACATTCCACCCCTCTGGGCAAGCAAACAGCCGCTCTTCTCCTTCCCCCTCTTGGAATTATTGGTGATTTTTTAAATCTGTTAAACAGGCCTCTTCGACCGCAGTCCCCTTTTTCGTTTCGTGCTCTTTTTCCCGCTTGATGACTTTCTCTGTCTCTCGTTTACTTGGTCGGATTTCACCCCTGAAGCGGCCTCTTTTTACCCCTGGAGTTTCGATGCTCCCCAACGAAGGGCTCGTTCGTCCCCGGCAACCGCTTAGCACCTTGTTATTTATTTTTCAAACTTTTCATGTTTCGGTCGGTTTTGTCATGTATTTTCCTTTTATATCCAGTGATCCAATTCCAAAAGTGACAAGGAGGAACATAGCCATTTTTGAGATACTCAAAAAATTATTCGTTAACAAAATAGGAATGTAGAAAAAATGCAAGTATTATTAAAATAATCTTATGCACGTTAATAAAATTATTCTTATGTAATATATAATTATTTAAAGTACTTTTTTTAAAAAGAGAAAAAGAGAGTAATTTTTTAATTGAATTTTTTAAAATTTTAAATAAAGAGCAATAAATTAAACATTTAATAGACAATATATATTACAAAAAATTGAATTTTTACTACAGAAAGATTAATTGCGAAAAGTTCTGTAGATAAGCAGCGATACAGAGAATCAACGTTTTGAAGGTGATAGTATATATTAATTCGCGCGCGGGCCAAAAATGGCGGCGAGTCGTTTGAAACAATATTCCGGACCCCCGAGTGATTAAGGTAATACCGCGTTCTCTTTCGCCCCCGCAGTAAAGTTTCCATCCCTTACTCTCCGAGAGCTCCGTGAGCTTGCTCACCGTTTAAGCGGCAGGCCGGCAAGGAACATCTCCGGCTTCATGCTCATTCGCCGGAAGATTAGCCACCCCACCTCGGATCTACGGCCATTTAAGCGAGCAAACTTCTCCAAACGAAGCCATGATTGCGAGTCTCACTTTCGAGAGAATAAATTGGCCGTTTCTCCTCTCATCTCCGTCAAACTTTCCTATGGATTTCAAACTCGCCGCTTTCGTCTCTAAGAAAAGAGACTTGTGCTCTGTCTTCCTGGCATAACAATCATCTATATTTATCTATTTTACTTTAAAATTGAATAGTAATAAATTATATAAATATAATTTTACACAAATAAAAATAAAGAGAAGTGCACAGATATTTTATGGACATTTTTCATCAATTCTGTCAATGGTATAACTATAAAGAGGAACGGAAATTTACTAAAATAATTATATTACATTGAAATAAGGAATTAATAAAAAAACAATAATTAAATTAAATTAAATATTGATCCTACAAATTTTTTATATTAAATTAAAACCATAACCCATTTGCACACATTTTTCTCTTTGCGATTTTTGCACATTTGACATTGCAATCAATTCATCGATTTTACATACCTATCTACTCTCGTAAAAAAATAATACAAAAAAATATATCATGCTTTAGTTGTCATTTGTACAAAATGTACTATAAAATTGTATTAACGTCACAGCACGTGCATAAATATTTTTTGAATAATTTTTTGACTAGGAAAAGAGGTCTTCTGAGACCCAGGGAAACTAATTCGACCAGAGATATCCCGGACGGATAGGTCGGGAGTAATGACATTCGGCGAGAGTTCGGAGGAAGAGGATAAAGAGAGGAAGAGAGAAGAGCGAGAAACACTGTCAACGCTCCATGTGTCACTCATGTCGCTCCCTTCGGCTCCTCTCTGTTGTTCCGCCGCTTCTGCTACTCCACTTAGCTGACAGTCCGACCTGTCATTCCCTCTGTTCCGCCTTGTAACCGACACCCCTCGGTTTCTCGTTATCATTGTCGATTGAGAAAAAAACCGGAAACATTTAGAAAATTTGAGTCCAACGAGAAAAACGTGATTATTTTTTGATCTCTCAATTTATTAAACACGTTGATTTTAACTATCTGATTTTAAACTAATTTTTCAAAAATAAACACTATTCAAAAATAAACACTATTAATATTTATATACCTACTTGTCGCAATTTCATATTTCTCATTAGTTCTAGCAGAATCTTATACTTATCATTTTCAAACAAAGTTCCGATCGTTATATGTATTTTTAATTAATTTTGTAACAATTTTTGTAACACTACACTTTCCTTCCAAGTGATGTACTGGAATCAGGTATTGAAAAATCAAAATTTTTAGATAAGTCACTCAAATTGATTGCTAGAATGTCCAAATTTTAATAATCTAACCAAATTATTTTCAGATCTGTATCTAGTTAAATTTTTAGATACTCTAACAAAATCGTTCTCTCCGTATTTTATTTGATAAAAATAAAAATGCGAATAAGAACACACACAATTAATTAATCCCGATTATCATCGTTATCGTTGTTATAATTGCATATGAAGGCAATCATTCACAGTTGATACATTTCAGCGTGTGGAGTCCTTAATTTGCATCGATCGATCCTCACAACCGCAGACGATAATTCCCGATAAGTCCCACCAGTTACAAGAACTCAAATGCGAACACATGAGACCGGTTAGGACTGAATACAGAAAGAGAAAGAGAGATAGAGAGAAAAAAAGGACCGATATCCATTCGTGTCAGTGGGGTGAGTACAATGGCGGATCTTGTACGAAAAGTCTGATTTATCACTCGCCATCGCCCAAGGGATATTTGTATTGGAGACGTAACGAAATGCGACATAATAGCTCGCAGTGGATCCCCGGTCCATTGTAGCCTTGTAATAGCGCGACAAGACCACTGACACAGGGTGAAACGGGGTGAACGAGGGGTATGTTTGATTTACCATTAATTCCGCAATATATCGCGCGTGATTTCCCGTTGAAGCCCATCTTTTCGATCGCATGGTGTATTTTTGAGTTTGAGTATTTCGAAAGACATCAATTATATAATGGGATAATTAATTGCGAGTGCAACAATAATGTAACAGAATAAGTATGCCAAAGCCATGAATTTTAATTATAATTTTTCCTTCAAGTTTTTGTCACTAAAATTAAGATGTGAAGGACTAGCGATACTTTTCATATCATGTATGATATTATTAATAATTTCTAATTTCATCGATAACATGGCACTATATAATGTAGTTATTAAACATTTTCAGTTTGGGATACATTAAACGATATCTATAAATCTTGGTAAATTTTTGACGAATCACATCGGCAAAGCGCGAAACGGTGCTAAAAATTGTCGCGTAACAGTAACAATAATTTTCGGGGATAATCGCTACGCGCGAGCAAATCGAGATATTGCGTTCCGAAAAATCGCATGGCTTTTGAAAACATGATAGTCGCCGCACGTGTAACAGGGATTCGGTATCCCGGTGCTGTTCCCGGATATGAAAGGAACACAGTAGAATGAAAAAAAAAAAACCATTGACAACGGGGTAGATTACACAACGCGGAGTAAATACCGCCGATATGTCGCGGAGCTGTCGCGCAAAACACATATATGCATACATAAACCTATATATATATATATATATATATATATATATATATATATATACTACGTAAACTTAATTAAATTTAATTTACTTTACGTTTACGTCG
>NW_012130118.1:182155-188902 GCF_000143395.1 Atta cephalotes | reverse complement strand
AACGTAACGTACGTACGTGCGGTCGTGCGTCGTCGAACAACAACAATAATATATATACTAACTAATACTAATATATATATATATATATATATATATATATATATATATACACGCCGTTAAAAAATTATTAAATAATTTTTTATTTCCCGCGTGAGCATTCATTTCTTCCAGGATGCATTGTTTTTAAAAGGACTGTAATTGCTGCGCTAAAAAATACTATTGGATTAGAAATATTAGAATTACTTTGTTAACACGTTAAAAGACCGTTATATTCAAGCAATAACATCTCGAAAAATATTATTTTTTTAATAGTTTTTTAAATAAAATATACAAACATGAATTTATAGAAGGAAAATTATTATTATAAAATTTTATTATACTATAATAAAATTTAATTTAATAAAATTTTATTATACTATAATAAATTTTTAATAGAGTTTATACGAAATAATTTTAATTATAGGAAATACTATTATGCGATATCAATTAAATTTAACAAATTGTAGGCATATTTGATTAAAATCATAAGAAAATATCTTCTTAGTGAATGCATTGTGACACATTTGTGACTTTTGATCTTTCTCGTCTCCGACTTCATCTCTATGATACGCCTTCACTTTTCCACTCCAAGCTGCGATAGCGTCCCGCGCTACCTGACGGACGGGCGTGTATGACTAGCATAACGCGCAAAGCCGCAGCCGTACATCACGGCTAAATCGCGATCCAAAAAATATACAATGCCTGACAAGGGGTGGTGTCCCCGTCATGCCGCGCTAACAATGTGTACCGCATCGCTCGGTATAAATGACATTCACTCCACGGTGTAACCTACCCCTAGTGCGTGCACGCAACCCCCCCGTCGCAGCGATCCCCGCGGCTCACCCCTCCCCCCACCTCTTCTCACACGTCCCGTTTCGCAGTTCGATGACGCACGGAAAATTGATCAAAAGTGTTCCTCGGCTATAATAACACATTGAAATCATGAAAGGCAAATTGCTTCTCAGTATCTATTATTTTCTAAGAAGTCAACTGACAAGCAATAATTAAAACATTCATTTCAGTGTCTAATCACAATTAAAGAATACTATACGTATTCCTCACAAATTTGCAAGAAGAAAGAAAAAGCACTATTTATTTAAAAATAAATCTTTTTCTGTTGAATAATTTCTCTTTCAATGTACCTAACTTTTTAGCAAATAAAAATGTTTGCTTTCCTAATTTTATGCTAACATTGTCACGAGAAATTATCAACGTGTAGATGACATATAATAAGACATATAATAAAAGAAATTTTTATTCTCGGTAATGGAAATCATGTCGCATTATTTCATTGGTAACCTTTATTCACATATGAACGATGATTCGGTAATTCAGCACGAGATAACATAACGTCGCTTTTGACGTTGAACACGATCCGGCTTGAATGGACGCGTTTCAGAAGCGAATTCATTGACTATCTTTCCGACTCTCTCGACATTTAACGATTTAAATAACTGTATCTGTTAACGAATAATTGTGAAACGATGATTACATTACTTGTTAATGCATCGTGAGGATGTTGCAGAGGATTGCAACAAATCAGGAGAAACAACTATTATTTCAATCAATTAGAATTATATATCTAAAATGTTTATATATTTAATGTTGAATTTAATTAAAATAAAAATCATTTCTTTGTTATAAAGAAATTATCTTCTTTAAAATCAATGCAAGAATAATAATACTAAATCCAAATAAAATTCTAATTTTTTTTGCTTTTTTTCTCTTTTTTTTTCTTTGTCAAAAATCTTAAAAATATACATTACTGAAAATGAGGATTATATACGTATATAAAGAAGCATACAAATTTTAGCAATTTACTTTAGCAATTTAATTTGTAAATGTAATTAAATTTGTAAAAGTTTTTAAATCTAAGAAAAGAGAACTTTTGACGGAAATGTCAGGCATTAATTAATCAATAACGGTTATATTTTGTAATAACGGAACAATCAAATATATGCCGTGTTTCGCCACAAAGCCACGTCGCCTTGCAACTGTGCGTGAGAATTAGCATTTTGCGACGAAGGAATAAATCGCTATTGTTTGGCCATAAAGTGGTTCATCAGTCATCATGCGAAATCACCACATGAACTTACAGATGACAAATGTCCTGGAGTATGTCCTGACGTGCTACGCTTCTCCACGTTTCATTTATCAGCAACCAATACTTTCTTTCGCGAAGATGACAACCGCATCATCGCATATGTCCAAAATTAACATAAAAACTGACGGCGACTTACTAGTGAGTATTGTCAATGACAATAAATCATTAGTTTGGACTAACTAATTTTTGTCGATAAAATTTTATCTATAGATAGATGTGTAAAAACGAAACAAAAAACGTAACTTCATTTTTAAAAATAGCATGCAGCACAATTATGTTAAAATTCTCGAATAAATATGGGACGACCTGTTAGTCCTGAATTGCAAACCAAAATATAATTATGTACATAAGTTACAAAAAAGCTTAAAACTCTGTTATAAAAAGCTCTATTATGAAAAAAATACTTAGAAAATATAAAAGTACAATTAAAAAGTATTATGTCACCATCCGTTAAAAAGATAATTAGAGAATAATTTTTTAGTATCGTCTCCAAAGTAATCTTTAAAAAAATCTGAAAACGATCTTTCGAAATCCTTGAGATTGTAAAATTCACAAGAAATATGCTATCGGTGCCCATGCGGGCCCACACGAAAAATTCTGTCTGCGCCCATGCGAAAGCGTGCGGCTGAAAGAGCGAGAATAGAGTCGTCGAGAGGCTGGGCAATATATCTCGCGATCTTCCAGCATCCAGCATCCTTTCGAAGGATGCTGGTAGTGGAACGAGCTCGTCCCGGGAGCGCAGCGGGTCATGGACATGAGCCAGAAGATGGGGTGTAGAGGGAGGAGGACGGGGGCATCAGTCAAGGGATTAGCGGGATTAGCCCTCGAGGGGGACTTGTTAATTGCTCGGTAGGCATGGAGGGAAGAAGCGAGGAAGGGGGAAGAGACGGTGAGGTGGACGGCGTGTGGGTGTACCAGCTCCGGGGACAGAAGTGAGTCCCTGCGGAGAGACCGAGAGGAAACGAACGAGCCGAGAGCGAAAGCGGGGACACAAATCACGGCAGAGTTACGGACTTAAGGAGGCTTACCGGCCAACCGCGGCCATCCACGGTCGCAGATGCATTCGCTGAGAAGAACTTCAAGTCGCGCCAAGCAGGACGATAACAGAATGAAGCGGAAAAGATGCGACTCGCGACCATGTTCCATTAACAATCCTTGAATCTGGCGCGTGCATAAAGTATATGGACGTCATTGGATATCAAACAGGAATGTTTTTTTCACATTTTTTGAATTTTTAAAACAGCACGTAACCAGATAAAATTCAAGATAAGAGATTTTAAAAATCGGTGACAGAGTTTCTCTCACAAACAGAGAAGAGAAGGTCTATGATTATCTTGGATCAGTCTCTTCCTTTCAATTGGACCACCCGTGAGAAAGACTTTAGGCGGCATTCGCCGCATATCCGTCGTACACTCGTGTAAAGATGCACTAATAACGCTATAATTGTCGATCTAATGCAGACATCGCCGCGAGGAAATGTTTCGCGACGCAGTCGTGGACAGGGCAAGATCGTCGACTATAAATCAGACCGTCGACGTTTACGCTCGTCAAAACGAACAATATGAGGCGTAAATAACCCCGGCGGAAACTTCGGGGTGCATTCGCGCGCAAGAGTTCTTCGCAGAGAACAGAATCGATTTTTACTCGCGCCGGTCGTCATAGTCGCGAGTCGGAAACGCCAGTAAACACCTAGCTGTTTGTTGTAAATCATCGTCGGTACCGCAGCCGATTGCTTTCGGGATGATTTACCTCCAAATGCGTGCGTGCGGCGCCTTTCTTTCTCGTTTCTTCTTTATTTTTCTCTTTAGATCGACTCGACTCGTATAAGCCACTATAAGCGACGACTCACACCCGCGCTTCTGGCCTATGTCGCACTACGGATGAGCGAATTTGCAAGCACGAAGCATACACACGTACAATAATTCAATTCGGACGAAATCGCCGTGGAACACCGTTTATTAATTTAACCCGCGTACAATCCGCTCGAGCCACGATTTGAAGCGACGGGACCTTCACGTCGTTCGATTCTGAATCGAACTCCGAATCCTCTGTTTTTTTTTCAAAGTAACATGTATATGTGTTCAACATTGATAACGATATTCGATTTTTTAATGCTTATTAAGAGCTTTTCATACAGTTTCATAAGTGCCATCAAATCTCGGCGTTTGTACCGCGATACTCCTTGTGTACACGCTGCTTTTATATTCATTTCAAAATTTTAAACACTTGTCGGATAGATGAGCACACCATTTTTACAAACGTAGATCAAATCGAAATACGAGGGTTATATTAAAAGTAATAAGCAATCATTTTTCATAAAATAGGATTTTTGTCATTAAAAAATCAAGTAGATATATCTCATAATCTATATAGACTATTCTTTATTTTTCTACATAATCTTGGTTTTTTGTACGTATTTTTCTCATCATTCTGGATGTTCAAATATTCTCTTGATAAAACTCTCCTCCAGCTGCCCAAAGTTATGCCTTTAATTGTTGCAATTTTGTTTAGTCATAAGTCTATTTGCCTTAATAATTTTTTCAATTTTTCTTCTTTTATCTTCAGTTGAAGCTGTTCGACATGCTTTTTTGTTGTCATGTTCTCAATGAGATTGTCGACATACGAGTCTTAACTGAATGCAACAAGAAGAAAGATAAAATCATTAAGGCAAACAAACGTGTGACTGCAGACAAAATTGCAACAATCCACAAAGCAGTGTGTCACTGTCTTCGGGTAGCTAGAACGAAATTCTATCACAAGAAGTTGTTCATATTCCCAGAATAATGGAAATAATGTGTAAAATCGGGATATTATATAGAAAAATTATATAAAAAATATAAAATATTATATAGAAAAATATAAAAATTAAGATGATATTCTTGATTTTCCAACAATAAAAAAATCCCAATTTATAAAAAATTGAAGCTCGTTACTTTTGATGACCATCGTATTTCTTCTCATCTTCTGTAGTCGCAAGAGAGGATTTCGTTCAATTGCACAACAGAAAGAATTTTTATACTGTTCGTTATGTAATCCAAGTGTATAAAATACAAAACATTTCATTTCTTGCTTCAAACAGACAACAAAAACATTCTGATCTGCGATAAATTGCCCTGGCATTTTACTTAAAACATCTTATTCGGACATCAACCGAAACTCGATTGGAGCGTTTCTTTGGAAGTCATTTATGATGCCAAGCATCTGCACCGATAATTCACAACGATACAGGACCGGCGCAGTCTTGGCGATAATTTATGATTCCAATTGAGCTCGCAAGCGCGCGTGAAAGAGTTCCAGCAGTCGCGATCCTGCGCGAGGAGGATCGGTCGTGGCATTTCCTGCCTACTGAATAGCATCGCGTCCATAAACCCCGGTCGACTTCAATGACGACAGCGGTCACAGTCCAATAAAAGTGATAAAAGGAGAAACTGGAGAACACACACTCTTGAGGTGGCAGAACGAAGCGCGAGAGAAAGACACAAAGTGAGAGAAAGAAAAAGAGAAAGAGAGTGGAGAGAAATGTTTCTGGACAGCTGTCCGCCCGTACAAAGCCTAAGAAGTACGCTCTGATCGCAGAAGATACAATACGTAGGTAGACGACTTCTTCTACGTCGAAATCTTTCGAATTTTATTACTTCGCCGGTTAAGAGTGAGTCGATTTTTGAAACACTTTCGTGTCTTTGACACAACCGAAAGTAAACTAGTTCTCCGACAGTGACTTTGCGTGATTTGTGATGACGACAGAAGCGCAAATGTGGTCGAAGTAATGAGCAATGATAAGCCAGATCACGGTGATAAGACAAAATGTCAGATAGGGGAGTGTCAACGTGAAAGCAAAGCTGGAATTTCATTGAAACATAATCATAGGAATTTGGTATTATAATGTTAATAACATTGAATTTCGATGTTAGTAATTTGAAGTTGTAATAGAGTAAAGCTTTAATACGGTCTAATATCAATAATTCCTAATGTAATTTTTAATGATACGTAATAATTTTAATTTCAATGTAGCATAATAATTTTGTTAAAATTAAGATGATACTTTCGTTATTTGAAAGTTTTGCTTTTCATGCTCTCGTTCGTTCACGCGATTTCGATTATCGCGAGACTTTTTCGTGATTTTACGACACCGACGATGAAATACTCCAGCAAAAACGCAACTTGGCATGCGTAATCTATTTCGACCTTCCCCCGGGGAAAGACAAAAAACAATTAACCGCCGCGGTTTTTACAACCGCAAGCGGGATATAATAGTGAACGATTTCGACAACCACAGAGAATTATGCGGGATGACCGCAGTGAATCGGCGGCAGATGGCCGATATCGACGTTTCCTCGCGCAGCTCGTTGTGCTAGTTGCACAAATTGTAAATTAACGCGACATTAGTTGATCTACCTCTCACATATTGTGCGTGGTAAGTGGGATAAACAAGTTTCCCAATAAAAGACGTGAACGTTCTGACAAATCTTTTTTTCTTCTGCTGTTCTCTCCTCTCTCTCTCTCTCNCNCTCTCTCTCTCTCTCTCTTCTCTCTCTCTCTCTCTCTCTCTCTNTNTATNTATACTACTTAACGTTAACGTACGTTAACGTTAACTTTACGTTTAC
>NW_012130118.1:178316-182011 GCF_000143395.1 Atta cephalotes | reverse complement strand
TAAGGGTAGGTAACGTAAACGTTAACCGTTAACCTAAACTAAACGTAACGTAACGTACGTTACGTACGTAACTAACTTTTACTTTTCTTTCTCTCTCTCTCTCTCTCTCTCTCTCTCTCTCTCTCTCTCTCTCTCTCTCTCTCTTCTTCCCCTCCCTCTCTTTTATTTGGCCTACTCATACTTAATTTCATGGAAAAATGCATTGATTTCATTCGTTGCTAACAAATTTCGAATTATTACGCCATTCACTGAACATCACTAATATAATCAAGAAACTTTGTGATCTCATTGGAAATGAGAAAAACTGAGATATTGAACGGACGTTTTCGCAACTGGACAAAATTTGATGAAAATGTGATTGATATAGAAGATGTATTATACATAATTAATATTTTAAGTAATCTTATGATAATCACACAAAACTTGTATATATGTATTTTATATACATACATATTATACATTTATAATTAAAATTATAATTTTATATATATATATATATATATTTTTTTTTATCGAACCTAACCTAAATACATATATTTTATTAAATTATCTTTTATTACATATCATATGTTTATATGTTTGTTTTCTTATCTTTCGTATTAAATATTATGTATATATATATATATATATATAATGCTTATGATTAAAAATATATTTAAATTATTTTTTTTATCAAAATTACTTGGATTTGTTTGCCCGAAAATTGATGTACTTTACGAGAGTGGTACACTATATGTCAAAATTGCAAGTCCGATAAAGAACCTCGTTATTATCCCTACGCAGACATTGTCTAATTCAACTATTTGCGATGATCTTCAGCGACCTCGGCATCATAATCATATCTCGAAAAATGTGCATAGAAAAAAGGAAAAAAGCGATTTCGCCGATCAAATAACCGATGGAAAAAACGAAGAGGGTGGAAAAAAAAGAGACCGGGGGAGAAGAGAGGCGTACAATATCCCGAACAAACGCATTCCACGGTGTGACACGTGAATAAAATACAGACCGCGGTATAATATATCGATTATGATGATAGAAGGTCAGAGGACGAGGGATGTGGCGAGGTAGGAAGGGTAGCTGTGGGAGATGAGGCAAAAGGGGGAATGGCGAACAAGAGAAGAGAGGCCTCGAGTCGAGGACTGGACTGTCCCGGTGAGAGAGTGTTGAGCATACTGGGCGGCATATGGTCCACATCGGCCTCTCTGTCCATCCATTCCCCCATTCTCCGATCTTCCCCGCTACCCGTCCGCACCCTTTCACGGATTATACGTCGATAACCCCTGATAATACCTGACTACCACTCAACGTTATGTACCGAATGACCGAACGGTGCTTCGCCTTTTTTTCGACATTTCGGTACGAGTGCAGCGGACTGGTTATGAAAAAAAGAGGGGAACGGATACGACGAGAAGAGAGAAGAGGGAGAGCGCGGGTCGTTAAAACGGGTTAATTGGAACACGATATCCGATAGGAGGCTGATTAAGGTGACGGCGCTCGTTATGAGGAAAGATGTTACCGCGAACGAGGAGATTTGCGATTTTTGAGAATGTACGTAAAATCGCCAGATGCAAGATTGCCGATAAAATGTACTGAAAAATTCTTCGGATAAATTTTTTCTGTTTATTATTACAAAATATAAAAATTTCACTGTAATCCATAGCAGATTATATAAAAGCTGCTTTCTTTTCTGTAATTTCGTTAAAATTAAAAAATATGAATCTTGCATTTAAACAATCCCTTGCTGCTGTTATTTTACAGTGATGTCCATTTTCTCTGATTTTCATCAACAGATTTTTAATTACATTAGCATGTTATTAAATAATTATATATGATGAAACATTTGATAAAAATTACAACCTTAATAATTCAAAAAATTATTATGTACATATAATTAACTATATATAATTTTTCATCATATTCATAAAATCTGGTACTTGACTAAAGTCTGGTACTTGAACGAGTTAAAGATAAAGACCACATCGAGTGAGTTAAGGGTTAACCTCGAGAGATAAAAGGGGATAGGCTGTTCTTCAGCAGCAATGAGCTCGTTGCTGGTCGATTTAGATCGGGTCGTCTTCGGGGACAGTACGCGAACCACGAAGAGGTGCTCAAGAGCAAATCGAGCGCGACTCGGGTAAGAGAATAGGCTTGGGGAGGGACACGAAGGTTTACGATATCCTCGGGACACTTTTTCACCATCCCCTCGGCGTATTCGCCGACCAGTCGGCGGAAAGGTAGCCGCGCGGGGGTTGGGATCCGCTTCGGGGATAAAACGTGAAACAAAAAGCCGATTATGTAACCGAGGGATGAAATACGAGGTCGCCGCGATGGGAGGAATGGGAAGAGGAGGGAACAGTCGGGCCGCACCCGACAATAGGGTAATTTTCACGCGAGATTTGGGAGGCGATTTCGCGAGAGAAGAAAACGCCGCTTTTCTCTTCCGTTCGGGCCGTCTCTTCCTGTTCTCTCTTTCCTTTCAACCCCCGCGCTCTCTTGAAAATCTTCTTCCCTTCTACCTCAGACGTGAGATACGACCCGTCGAGGCTATTTCAATGTAGCAACGCGTTTGTTATTTCCTACCAATTTGTTATTCAGAAGCGGCGAAGCATCGCGACAAATAGCTACCCCTCCACACGTGTCGCCCTTCAGGAATAAATATGTTCACATCTCGATGCTTCACACGTTATGTAACATTCGGGTACGCAATAGAAGCTACCTAATTTTGATCAACACACACACACACTAAATTTTTTTATATATGATAAATGTGTAATTTTAAAGGCATCTAATAGATGTGTAAAAGAAACAATATTTTAATCTTTCTTTTTTGTTCTTCATGATGATATCCTAGTTTACAAGTTGATATTACATGTTATACGCTCGATGTTATATGAAATGATGAAACTATCGCAAACAAAAAAATATTTTCTACACAAGTTTTATGGTTTTAAACGTACAATAAAAAAATTCAAAAATGAAAATAGATTTTCTTTTTTTTTAAAGGGAAACATTCATCAAACAAAAGCTGGTTGCGCGAAAAGAACAGTTTATTACTAGTATTCAAGTTGGTACTAGACTAAAATTTTTTTTGCAACACACTCACCACGTTTGAGTTTTCTATACATAAATATTTTGATGCTCCATCAAAATTATTTTTAAATCTGTATTTAGCTAAGTTTTCAGATATTTCAGCAAAATCATTCTTTTCATAGAGGCTCCAGACAACATGACCAATGTCAACATTACACACAAATATATTACACACACATATGACATGCATAATTATTCAAGGCTAGAGATAGATTCCTCTAATAAAATTTCTGAACATGAAAGCCACTTATTTGATTGGTCTGCCATATTAACAATTCCTGAGAGAGAGAGGGAGAGAGAGAGAGAGAGAGAGAGAGAAATAGATAAGAAAAGAATAGAACAGAATTAGAAAGAGAAAGCAATAGTAAATGTATATCCTTCTTTCTCGATTTTTGTTAAAACTACTCCACAAAATTGCAGCTCGTATTTAGATTCTTATTGGAGGATCTCTAATGTAGACCAATACTTAGTGAATCAGCGTAAAGTTGATGATATTGTCTGGAGTCCTTGAAAATAAAGTTTAATTGTTTTGACATTTGATAAATGTGTGTGTGTGTGTGTGTGTGTGTGTGTGTGTGTGTGTGTGTGTGTGTGTAGTAAGAAAA
>NW_012130118.1:176295-177766 GCF_000143395.1 Atta cephalotes | reverse complement strand
TAATAGTGTGTGTGTGTGTGTGTGTGTGTGTGTGTGTGTGTGTGTGTGTGTGTGTGAAAAAAGAAAGAAAAGTAGTAAAAAAAAAATCTCCCTTGGGGAGCCTTCTTTTTCTCTCTCGGATCAACGAGTAAAATTGAACGACGTGAGTGGTCAAGCATCGAGGCATTCCTCTTTGGACACGGTGAGAACTTACGGACGGCATAAAAGAGGAGCCTCTTCTTACAAGCCCACTTTCATATACGATTATTGCCGGCGCGCGAGGGCGCGGCCTCGCTTCTTATCGCTCTTCGTCTAAGACGCACATCCACTACTTACGAATATATACGCAAACGGCGGTAAAGATAAAACCGTCGATGAGAAGACGCGTTGACATTCTACTACTTTGAGTGGCTGATAGCGCCGCAATTGCACTTACCTGAAACAAAAAAAAAGACAACGGTATTAGTGACGGACGAATCACATGCGGTTATATGAGATAAGATTTGACGAAGAGACCGATTTTACCGCTAGTTTTAACATAAAATCTTCCTTCATCTTTCAGAACGGCGACGACTTAACTAACGATATTGTCGCGCGCGACAATGCCGCAGTCTAAAACTTACAATTAGTGTTATGAGATATTTAATTTTACGACTGTAGAGAAGTCCGCGAAAGTGCGAGAATACTTAACGTATTACTTCGTTTTATGAGTCAACGATCACTAAGCGTGAAAATTGATATCTAGAATGAGATACTACAAACTTAAAATATATTCCTTAAAACACACGTAATTCTTGAAAAAAGAAGCCAATGGATTTTGCGACAAATTTTAACCTTAACCAATTATATGAATATATGAATACTTCTAGAATTAAAAAACACAGATGACGAAGTAAAAAAATTTTTGAAATATTTTTAAATATTTAATTATAAGTAAAAATTAGATCGATAAATCAAATAAGAGAAAATATTCTCTACTTTCCATTTTCGAAGCAGATGTTGATATTTAATAATATTCATATGCTTGCAAATATATTTTTAAACACAGATATCCGTTTCGATCGAAAATAGGATTTTTTCTTTTAATTTTTTTAATACTCTTTAGCTTCACACTTCATAGGTTTTATGAACATATCACACATATGTATTTATATATAATATGTTTTTGCAACATAAATATTTTCTCTATTTTCTATTATTGGTATGTTGCAAATTAGTTTTATCGATATTAAAATACGTGAAAGCGATAAATACAATGATATGTAATTCTGCAGTGGAAAAAGAAGAGGAAGAAAAGAAAAGAGAGGAAAAAGAGAGAGAAGGGAGGGAGGGGGGAAGAGAGAGAGAGAGAGAGAGAGAGAGAGAGAGAGAGAGAGAGAGAGAGAGTAGTAGTAGTAGTAGTAGTAGTCGTGCGTGGTGTGTCGCGACTCTACTATACACTAACTACCTACTACACCACCCGAACCGTAACCCGTACCCGTACCCCGTAACC
>NW_012130118.1:164237-176074 GCF_000143395.1 Atta cephalotes | reverse complement strand
GAGAGAGAGAGAGAGGAGATTTAGGCGTGTAATTGGCTCAGCTGGTGTTGACGCGATCCTATCATCAATACCTCATCAACCGCCCCCAGGAAACCTGTACCCCCCGATATTCTCTCTTTCTCTCAAATTCACCGCTACCCCATCAGCTACCCGCGATCCACTCAAGATCGAGGCGAATACCAAGCAGCCGTTTCCTTCGAAGATAGAAATAGACGAAAGTTAGTCAACACTCGTTTTGCAAATAGTTTTTAAAGATCCTCTGGAAATACTCACGCATTTTCGACTCCGCTCTGACAATATATTCGCGATTTAAATCTTTTATGGTACTCTACCGTTTCTCTGAAATACGACTGTTATAACAAAAAAATGTTCTAATAGTTTGAAAGAGTAAAATATCATGTATTTTTTTTTACATAAACTCGAAGTTTCTTAAATTACAAATTTCTTTATTCGCTATAATATTTGTTTAAATACTGCAAAATTGATGGATGAATAATCCTTTATTTTAGAAATGTGCCATCGATATAAAAAATCAACTTATTATTCCGTTTCGTAAAAACCTATGACGGACGTGAGAAAGAGGCTTTCATGAAAATCGGATGATCAGGCGGCGGATAATGGATTTAATCAGAGCGCCCTGGCGAATAACAATAGCTTCTCGAAAAATTAACATTCGTCGGCGCGCCGATTCCAAGGGAGAAATATCACGGAAATAAGACGAGGAGAAGAATTCCACGGGTGTGAAGAAAGTCGGCGGGGGATCAATCCTGTGGTAACGCTGGGCGAGATGCTGGTACCCGGTGGAGGACGCCGGTTAATCCTTAGACTTATGCCGCCATAAGATGCTCAGATTTATATAGCTTAGCATGCCAGCGTAGTATAGCTTTAGTCCGCCTGTGCGTTGCCCGCGACCGCGTTTAGCACTGCCTACGTTATTCCGATCATCTACAAGCGATTCAAGCGATTTCAGCGTTATGAAAGTAGTCGGATGATTCCTTATAAATGTGCAAAATTAATAAATTCTGATAAAAATGATGCAATAAAGATATAAAAATTACGAGGAAGTTTGTCCAATAAGTCAGATGCAACATAAACTATATTCTTATATAAATATAATTTAATAAGCGTTTGTGTATTATAAATTTTTGTAGCACTTGAAGATACATTTTCTTTTGATTTATTTTTGGAAATAAACTTTGTAATTTTAATTTGGTAATACTTTTTATATAAAAATCTCCGTCAAAGAATATGGTTTTAAAATATCAAACAGAAAATTTTTAGGTATTTCAAAATGTCTTAATAGCTTAGAACATATTTTACAATACTTCAGGTATATTTCTATACAATCTTTGCTACTAAAAGATTTTTATAAACGTTTCACAAAATAAAAGTGAAAAAAGAGATCTCTGCAATATCTTAGCATGTTTTGAGGTAAGGAAATTCGATTAAATCAATTCTCGATCAATTTTTGCCAATGCAAAAGCAACGAATGTGACTTCCAGCAAATGTAAATACTTAGCGAATCCTTTTCTTCTTTACTGCGACGCAAATTTCGCGAGTGAGTTCTAGCTGTGGCGACTTTATGGCAGTTTAATTATGGAAAATTAGCCGATCGAACGTTCGCTGCCGGAGGAAGCGACATGATTGGATATTAGCACTACCGTATTTGCGGCCTCTAACGCTCGACCTATTATCACCATTGGCGACTGGCAACATCGCCTTCATCAACATCGGGTATCATCAACGCCGTCTATCGTGATATCTTCCTATCTGGGAGAGATGATTAGGATGTACGATAAAACGTTCTAAGAAAAAGAATTGTGAGAAGAAAAAACATAACATGCGATATAATGTTGAATGAATTCGTACGGATTGTATTGTACTACTCTCTATGATGTTTTATTGAACATTTCTACTTTTATCTTCATTTATTTAATATTTTAAGGGCCGGTTGTTGTTCCCCACTTTCGGATAAACTATGTGATAATTTATCTAGATAAATAAACACATAAACAAAAAAATAAAAGACTAAGAATAAAGAGAGTATAAAAGTAAGAGAGTAGCTGAAGTTTGTCGAAAAATAGAACAACCCAGTCTTATATAATGAATTGTGTCAAAATTTATTTCGACTAAACAATATGACGTTAAAATTTATTATTACAATTCGGAAATAATAAAAAAATATTATATTAAGTAAAAGATAAAATTAAATAAGAAAGCTATAACATGTATTATTATGTCTTCCTTTTTCAGAGTAGTTATTTTCAAAATCACGTTATTTTGAAGAAATACGTTTTTAAAAGTCATAGAATTTCTATATAATTTTCTTTAAAAAACTATAAAATATCGCAATTGAGAACAGACTGACGAGATTCCGTCAATTCCAAAGCAGTAAGTCCCGCGAGATCTGGAATCGTTGCGGTGTTCTCAGGCGGCAAGTTCGACCGAGAGCCATTTCTTTCTTTTCTTCTTTTCCTTTCTCAAAAGAATCTCATTTCGCAGGCGAGTCTCGTGCGCGAAGGATTTGCGGCTTCGATTCGGACCTCGTCGACGAAGAAAGAAGCAAATCCGTGGGCATCAGAGAACCGCTCTCTGTCAGTGAAGGCAAGAAGAAGAGAGGATGGGCACGTCTTTGTTTTCCTGAGGGTGAGCCGCACGTACAATAAACTAAAGTCTCATCATCCGCGGGATTTGGCCGCGATAACACGATCGTAGTCCCTCGGGGGTGAGCGAGAGGCCAGGCAAGTGTCCAGTGGTCTTTTCTCGCCACTACGGACGACTACGGTGACAACGACGACAGAAATAATGATAGAGCGCGTGTACGATGACGGTGGTGAGAGAGTGACGAAAACCGGTGGTAAAAGAACGACAGGGAGGGTCGAAAATGGGGAAGGGATCCGCCTGACCGCGGATCAACGGCCGAGCGCCTTTTAATTTAGACAAATCGTCCCGATTAGCATAACGGGATAAATTACGCTCGAGGACCGCCCGCGATATGGGGTGACGACGGATGATCCATCGGTACGTCCGCAAAGCGCGAACAGAACCGCTTACGACTACCCTTACCGCCGTCGAGTCTCAGGCCACCACCCTGCGGCTAGCATAACTCCCGTGACCGAAATACGGCCGTTTTTGCTCAGTCCGTCATCACAGCCATCTTGAACGTTTTAAATTAATGCGAGAAACCTGTTCATCATTAGCGTTTGTTGATTTTCTCTTAGCAAATTTAAAAAATGAAAAGAGATAAAAAGCTATTTGTGTATTAATTAATTTTCTTTCGTGAACTTAATTATATCCAAACGACGCCTAAATCCTAAAAAAAAAATAAAATATCTAATAATATTCTATCTTTTTATCATTTTCTCTAATTAAATATATACACATATTCGTCCATAGAAGTTTAAAGAAAAGATTTGCTTTCAATTGCATTAGAAATAAACAAAAAATGAATACGCTACTTTATTTCATTGTTTTACCTTCTACTTCCTTCGCCTGAGAAAATTCGCAGCGTTATTTCTGAAGCTATTGTCGTTCGTAGTCACTTCTCGTCCTGGCGCGAACATAAAGTTTTACAACCGACCGATAAGATTTAGAAAGCCAAAGGCCCTTCGGGGTCCGTTCGATAGCAAGGAGGGAAGAGAAGGACGAAGAGGCGAAGAAGCGCATTTTCTGCGTCACGAGATGTGCGTGTCGTTGTTGTCACCGAGTTTACCGGGTCGATCAGACCCCGTAAGACGGACCGCGCTTTTTATTATCTTCACCCAGGAACCGCTTAAGGTGATGCCTGGGAACAAGCAGCGGGGCCTTAAAGAGCAAAGACCTGAGGCAAATAAACGCAGTGAGCGGGCGCGAAAGCTCGTGCGTATAGACGCACGCGCGCGTGTGCGAGTTTACACGCGAACGAGGGGACAGAAGGGTCCGAAACGACGAAGGCCCACGGCGTTTTACGGCTTTTTGACGGACCACATCTCACGCCGACGAACGACAAGCCGAGGACCGTTTGTGCTTAACAACAAACTTGCAAATTTGCATGCGTGCATGCAGTAGACCAAGCGAACTTTCCTTTCCATCGACAACAACGATGTAACGGGTGTTTCGCGAGAAAATCCTGTTTTACGCTATGTTCAGAAATAAGTGAATAGTAATTGGTTAAAAATTTAAAACTGAAAATATTTGACACTTTATGTCTTGCTTAGAAAAACTCTAATAAAAAGATCAACGAATTTTTTTGTATATCACTTATGGATATTTCTCTATGTATTCTCTATATATCAAAATTAGATTAGCTCTTTTTCATATCATATAAAAAAGAATTTATATATTAAAAGGTATAGAATCATTTCTATTTGGCTTAGAAATTGAGTATAGAAGTAGCACATTTGTACCTTACAGAATATAACATTCCTTCATAAAATATTCTTAAACATTCTTTATGGTTTCATTATCTGAAATAGTTTATAAGCTTAAAATATTATATACAAAGTTAACATTACTGAGAAAAAATTATATAACTATACTCTTACAAAAAAGTTGCAAAAATTTAACATTAAATCTGTGATAATCAACGTGGAAAAATTCAGAGTATATTATACCTACACTGAGAAAAAAATGCTGTTGATTGAATTAAAGTTTATATGAGCTGTCACTGACAAGTAATTAATTTATGTATATTTTTATTGACATAAAGGCATAAATTATTATTTCAATAATCAAGATCTTTGCCATATAAACTTTAACTGAATCAACACCATTTTTTTCTCAGTGTATTATATATCTACTGTATATATCATTCTTATATTTTCTTGACGTTTCTCTTTACATTTTTGTTTAAAAAATTCAAGAATATTTTCAAAAAAAATTCAAGAAACACATGCACTGAGAGAAATTTGATATAAATATTTACAATTACAAAAACTTTCTTATTTTATTTAAAAAGTATGTTGTTCTAATCAAAATTTGACCCTAATAAGAAAGCTGTTATAACTCATATATCAAAATAATGTTATTCATACCAAACACTTCTGTCGCAAATTAATCTTGGTTCTAAAATTGATAAGAAAACGCCACAGAGTATATGACAACGAAGAACTGTCATTCATCTTCACTTTGTTTTCTCTTGCTCATCATTGCAAAGAATGTTGTCGTCGCATGTCGTGGAAGAAGTTGTTGTTAACTAACTTCAAACGAGAGTATACGATCGCACAAAGCTCCGACATTAATCGGTGACGATCAATTAAGAGTCTGATTTTTTGTTTCTACAGATTATGATCGCGAAACGTTTATTATCGTTTCGCATGATGATCATAGAAAGAGCGAATGCAAAAAGACTTAGTTTATTTTGACGCTATCTCACAATAATTACATGGACTCGTCTCTTTTCAATCTGGGGTAATTTTCTCTACAAATTATTTATGTATCATTTTATAAGTGTTGGGCAAGATAAGAAAAATCTTTGAAATGGAAAAAAATGATCTGCTGTTTAAACACTCTCGTGATTAACTTCCTATGAGAAGGTCTATATAAGCACAAGCTATTAAATTCAATCTTGCATCGCTGTAAAACATTTGGAATGCGTGAAATCGTGAGAGGGAATACGTGAGAGGGGCTGACAAAATGTAAATTTGTAGTTATCGGATGTGCGAAAGCTATCGAAAACTACGTTCGAAAATTGAATTTTCTTCATATGCATTAAATTTCATAAATGCGCGAGAATAATATTGATTCTATGCTGCTATGTGATACGAGAATTTTTTTTAAAGACAACGAATTATTTACACTGACTGAACCACATGGAAATAATTTTTCACAGAAAAAAAGAAAAGAAAAAAAAACAATTTTCAGAGGAATAAACACTTTGCGCATATGCAATCGTTTAATTTGATGAGATTTAAAATCCGGACGTTAAAAAATTTCAATACAATTTAAGATTAGAAACTTATTTTTATAGAACAATGTTCAATACGTATATATATATATATATATATATATATAAATAAAACTTTATAATTATTTTCTTAAATTACTATTTTTAAAAATTTTTGTAGAAATATGATTTTTATTTTTTCATAAAGTATATGTTATATGTATCATGTACTTTTGTGTTAATCTAGTAAATTAAAATAAATATGGTCTCATTCATGTAAATTTTGATACTACTACATATAGCAGTATAGTTTGAAATTTGAGGGAAACATTGCCACGCGGTTGCGAGGACATTAAACGAAACCAGAACCGAGCATATAACGCCATAAGGCGAGGCGTTTAAATCGGAGCTTTACGATCGGTCGTTGACGTTTTGGGCTAGTGATAAAAACGATACTTGAACTCGTAGAAGCGAGCTTTCAGTTTTCACTATGGTTATATGTTTCATGCATGGTCCGTTTCAATGGACAACTTTGAACACATCGAAAAAGATTTTGTAATGTTACATCAAGACAAATTAAAAGAGAAATCTATATATAATACTAATTTATGTCGTTTTTGATCCCTTTGATGCCATTTTTCTCAAAATTGTGACGCGAACAATTTGATTAGACAAAATCATATTCAGTATCTAAAAAAGAAGACAAAAAATGATTACGTTTGTTCAAATAATGATCCTAAATTGTAAATTCATAGGCTAATTGTAAATGTAATTTATAAACATGGCACAAGCTTTCAAAGTTAAATGCTTGAGGGATTATGATAAAATTTATTAAATATATGTTCTCAATGAATTCAATTATTATATTGACAAATTTTGTGTTTCTATTTTATACCACATAGCTACTTTATATTGCTAAAAAGAAAATTTAATTTCATAAAAGAATAAACGAGAATATAATTATTATATTTTAATAATACATATTCAAATATAGAAAGCAAGAATGTCAAAATATTTCAATTATATATATGTTTACTTGTAGATCAAATAAATTTTTTTTAAGGCTTTGGATACTTAAGAGAAAGACAGACTGCGTAGAAATACCATGCATATCATATCCCAGTGTAATAAACCCGAAAATCAAGTCGCAATTAAATTTTGCGTAGAATGACTGCCCGTCTACATTGTGAAAGACTCGCCTACATTGTGAGAGACTCATCAGTCCGCCGTCTGTTTGCGATCGGCCGAAGGATCGAAGGACCTTCGTCGTGTATTGGATCGCCCGCCTTTCAACCGGGGAGACTTCGCTCCGATCGATCGTTAAACCTCCCGCTTAATCGCCGTGTCAAACCAGTACTGTAAACTTATACTACCGACTTCTACTACTTCCCCGAGCTCCCGACAACGTGTCTCGACAACACGAATTCGCAAAATTCTTAAAGCACCTCAACATTCTTTCATGAATAATAGCGCATGTAGAAGTTTACAATTCTTGTCATTACATATCGTGAAATGAAGTAACAACAGAGAAACGCACACGACAGAATGCACATTGCACATAAGTCATTACGATAAACTTATTTGTTGTAAAGTTACTACGAGATGTTAAAAAAATATTTAAAACATTTGAAGAAATATTAATATTTATATAATATATGTATATATATATATATATTTAACCTTATAAGCATCTTAAATTAAAGCATTTATATATTAATATAGAAGATCTAACTCTCTGTGTATGTTATAACAGTTATTACATTTATATTAACGAAAAAAGTGAAAATACTGAAAATAATTTCATTTAAAAATATCGAACATCTTTTATTTTCATTAAGTCTTGTTAATATAATGTCGATTGATATGTTCGCAACTATAAGATTTCTTTACTTAATTTTCATCACAAGAATATTAATCGAATAATTTCCGGATTCGTTCAAGAAATTTGTACTAACGTAGAATAGCCTGAACAGTCTCGTATATGATCAGCATCTACCATTTAATTTCTTCGCAAAATATTCTACCAAACGATACTTTGTCGAGACGGCAGGAATGCTTCGTTGTCGGACGTTAAAGTCTCCACGGCTTTCACGGCGAAATCCTTCGCGTTAGACGAGAGGAGAGTCGCCTCGGGCCCCGCTGCAACTTTCAAGAATCGTTAAGACCGGACTATAATCGCTGATCCAGTGCTGTAAACTTATATTGCCAGGCCGACTAATTCGCCTGAGAGAGGCACTGGATCGTTTCGCGGCCGCGATGTATTCCGATTTTGCAACTAACGATTCTGCGCCCTTCCCCGTGATAAATCCCGTAACATTTACAATCCACGATACGAGTCTTTCGTCTTGCCGCTTCTCCACGACAGTAAAATCCGCGCGTCCAGAACAGCAACTTTGTATCGTCAACGAGCATGTAATTCACTGAGAAATAAAATGTGAACAGTTGTAAACCACAAGTTGAGAGATGACCTTTCCAAAGAGACCTTTCAAATTCTGTTAAAATACATATAACAATACCATTGGGAATTCGCGAAAATAAAATTAAAGTAACCATGTGAAGAAATACATCCAATACAATAATATAAGAAATATAAGAAACTATTTTTATACGTAATAATAATAATGGATAATCTCTAAATTTTTTGGAGCAGAATTAATTTAAAGTGAAAATTGAGCCAACCTTGAAAAAAAAAATAGCTCAATTTTCAATCTTGAATGGTGAGATTATACTCTTTAGAGTGAGACTTTAAAAGTTTTAGAGGACTTTAAGAGCAAAGATGTCGAGACAAATTTTTTGAAATCGGCAAAATAGTTTGATTGCATGTAAAGACTGTATAAGAGAAAAGCATAATAATTGTATAATTCCAAATTACGTGTTATAAACTTGAATTTTTGGAATATGATATGGAAAAATGTCATGTCAATTCAAAGAACGCAATAACACAAGGATAACACTGCGATAAAATATTTCAATAAATAAAAATAAGTCTCCTCATGTTGTTATAGCGAATCCACGATTGTTCCTTCAGATTTTACGATCAACGATTTACGCTGGTAATGGCGCCAAACTCATTTCTGCAGTTGTGGCAGCCACTTCCTGCAGAGATCTGTGGAACTGCGAGGGTATTGTGCCGTCTGATTGTCGATCTGTTACGATCGAAGACTCGAATGACTAAGAAAGAACAACGATCTGCAATACTGATCCGACAGGACGATCGAGGAGAGTTTAACACGTCGCAACTTTGCATCGCGAATATGGGGCTGCTATATGAAAGATCATTTTCCGATAATGAATAATAGACTATGCAAGTTCATGAATAAAACTAATTAAACTGAAGCAGAGTTTAATTAAAGCAATCTCTCTTGTTTTAAAAAATATTATCTAAATGTAATTATGGTAATTCTAAAAGCTCTCTGATTCAAAATATGGGATAGGTACCGAATACATACCACTTAACCTATTTTTTATTACATTTTCCATTCGACAAACGGAAAATTTGTCAATTTTGTTCTGTATGCAAATAAATATTAGAAATTGTATAATAGCTTGATGTTTCAAACACTTACATGTTTAACTTTTCACCAATAATAAATTAATTTGTTCTCTTTTTATAAAATGCTAGAAAAAGTACGACTTAAGGAAATGTTAATAATTATGAAAAATACTTGATTTTTTTGATATATTACTAAATTAAGTATTAGTTAATTATTAAGTATAAGTTAATGATTCTTTTATTATTCTGATATTTTTAATTATTTTCATTCATAAATTCAATACTTTTAAATAAAATATGATTTAAAAGACTCAGACTAGATTGCTCACCTTTCGTTAACTTATGTTCTTACTCTTACTCTTTTGTTTCTCTAACAAGTAAATTACCACACAGTTTATCTAAAGATAAAACAACCAGCCTTTAGGTACAATTTAATCGATCAGTACAACGCATTTAGCAATTTGTCTCTTACATTAAAAATAATAAGGGTCGAACAAAAAATTAAAAGTTATGGAATGAAAGACGGAAATTGAATATAAATATTTTTAGAGTAGGCTATAAAAACAGAGAGCAGAAGATTTAAAAGTTATAATGGAATTAGGTCTTAAAAAAAATAGATAAAAATTAATAATCGAAATTTGGCAATTAATTAAAAATCTCAGCACTAATCACTTATAAACTAAGTAACTAGATATCTGAACTAATAATTCATATCTGCTTTTATTTCACATTCCACAATCTTAATATTACGATGAATCTCGCAATATTATAAAACTTTATGTACGATGCGTCGTACAATTTTATGTATGATGGAAAACGCGTTCATAAGAAAAAAAAGCCTCAGATGCAAGAATGAGATTTTACTCATCATCTTGAAGAGCCACGCAAAGTTACAGATCCAATTATCGCGCAACGAACGAACGGTAGAGAAGCACGCCTTCCGACGTATGAATGTATAATTCAAATGCAAACGACGCGCCTCGAACCACTGGGTTTTATGCCTCCTTAAAGGTTGAGGGATCGGCTTCATTTCCGAAGACTGCGACTGCGAAAATCGGACCCTGACGGATTTCAGGGAGTCAATTAAGCCCCGTCGCGGATTCAGCGCTCAATTTAATCCCGTTCGAGCGTACTCGTATGCGCTCGTAAACACGAAGTTGTCATAAGGCTGGTTCAATCAATGTACAGCATTGAGATCAATTTGTGAACAAACAACAGCGGACATGGTTGAATCTCGGCAATAGCCAAGTAAAATTTGCCGACTAAGTGGGCTATTTGTTGCAATGTTATTTCATTTTATACGGAATGTCGCAATTTGCGTACGAAGCGGAATTACAGATTATTTATAATTATATAAAAAGAAATTACTAAAATCACACACACACACACACACACACACACACACACACACACACACACACAGAGCTGACTATATATACCTAACATATGCTATAGTGATTAATAATTATAAACGTTTTTAAAATTTAGCGAGTCTCCTTGTTAACAAAGAATTGTCGATTTTGTAACTGCAATTAAAGTGATGTAAAATATGAGTAATGCAAACGCAACTCGTATAAGTAGGGCAGATTAATAAGTCAGTGACATTTTTTTAAACTTTTTCTGACCAAAATTTGACTTATTTTCAACATAATCTCCTTATAAAAAGTCACTGATCAAACTGCCCTGTATATATTTTTATTATTCGTATTTCTAAACAAAGACCTATCTATCTACTCGGTAAAACGCTGAGTTGAATGTGTCGCGAAACATTAAAAGAAGATGCCATTCTCAAACGGGGAACAATATGTAAGGGTGTCACAGACACTTTCAATGCAAACTATTCGAATACGCGATGGAGCCCGATCGGTTATTGAATCGTTAAGCCGCACCGGAATAAAGAGATACGCGATGAAGAGATCGACCCTCGCCGGAGCGACCTCGCCTTGTATTTCTTCCTTCTTGCGAATCGTCGATGGACGTCGAAGGCGCGCAGCAACGGGGTGGAAAATAATATTTCGAGGCGCTAAAACGTTGTCAGCCCGCTGATCCCGGCTGACATTTGAATATCCAGGGGTCGGAGTCATGCAAGGCGCGACAGATATCACCGTGACAATATTTATAAAGCTTCCGCGGATACGAGCCGATATATTTCCGCCGCAACTCACCGAGGCCGCGAATAAAATTAAATGGTATGTGCAATGTTGTTCGCGATATTGCCCGGCTGTGGTCATTCCCGCGACGAGTGTGCGTATTATGAGTTTGCGGACGTTTATGGAACGCGAGATCGATTTTTCTGACACAACTCACGAGTATTTAAGATATTTAATGACATACTGGGAATAATAATACAAATTGGTTGCAAAATATGTTAATATTTTGAAACAGATTACCACACATGGGATTTATAAAAAAAATTGTAGACATTTTTATGAATTATTGATTTTATTTCTCTCTCTCTCTCTCTCTCCTCCTGAGTACTCG
>NW_012130118.1:150672-163172 GCF_000143395.1 Atta cephalotes | reverse complement strand
CATGCCGTGCCGGTGCGCTGACCCGGCAGCTGGCCACTGTCTAATCTTTCCTCGATTACGCGGGGTTGGATGTAAATCAAATCTATAACGCGCTACAGATACTTCGACCGTATATAATATATTCCGTTCGCGCTGAATTTGGCAATCGTAATAGAAAATAAATTAAAATCTAACATATAAATTGTACATATAATTATTGCAAAAAAAATATCTAAAAGTTATCGTTATTATTTAAAATACTTATTGCAATCATTCTATTTCATTAGATCATTAATATTTATTTCTAAATGTTAAAAAGCAAGAAAGATAGTAACATTTTTTAAAGGTTTTGAAAACATAAAAAATAAATAAAAATTTTAATGATTTTAAAAATTCAATATATATAAAATTTTGACAAAATTTCGCTTTATTCGCATTAAAAATTATTCAATTTAAGTTTATTAATTTTTATACGTTTTGCTTCTTTTCGAGAAATATTTAATATTCCGAGGACAGAGAGATTAGGAAAGGAAGCTTGTTTTGGTAAGATTTCCGCTCCCCTAGAATGCAGCCCCTTTAATTTCGGTAGAGACACTATAGCACTTCATTACAGTGAGTATCGATGTAGGAAGGAGATCCAGCCGCAAAACAAGTTAATCTAATCCAGTTATCCAATTGATCGCCCTTCGAGAAGCTATTCTACTAATTGTTCTTCCCTTAGAATTCCCCTCTTTCCCCTTACAAGTGTATCGTGCATTCTCTCGAAAATGATCATAGATCAACTCGAATTTACTTGCACGCTTGGCCGCGGCGATTTACCTGCGGTGAACCGCCCTTTGCACGACGCAATAACATTAATTATAAACGGAGGTGGATGTTTTGATTTCATCGCGCGGCAATTAATTCGTAATCCGGATGCGGCGGTCCGGCCGCAGTGACATTATACGATTCGCTCGCACGAAAATATTAATGCATCGAAATACCGTTACGCGTAACTGGATTCATCCCCCGACCATCTCTCCCTCGTATATCCCGGCAGCGTTCGCGGTAACAGGGTTTCGGGGGATGAAACCTGCTGACATTTTCAATTCAAGATACGACAGAGCGATGAAAATAATTTCAAGACAATAATCGTCACAAAACTAATAAAAATATACGTTTTTTTTTCATTGCTTGCTTAAAAGAAATACTATAATAAATTAGAAAAATTACAATATAGACATTATTTACCATTGCTTCATATCTTAGTTTTATTTACAACATAAATAAATTTATAATATATTAAATTCAAGATAAATAAGTTCAATTGATTTATATATATAATCTTATTATTCGCTAACTGTTATTAGTTTCGCTGTCTCTCTTTTGTATGAAAGACCTTCGAAAAGCTTCCGGAAAACTTTCAAAATGAGAATAATCGCAAAGTGCTGGCAGAATAAAAAGAAGAAGAGACTCGATTTTATCGACCGGATAACAGTTCGAAGACGCCTTCGAGGCAAAAACGGCGTCGAGTCCGCTGTGGCGTGAAACGAAACGGAAGACGAAATCCGCTCGGGGGCGCCCATCCTTTCCTCCTCTCGGTGCAAGGAAGGAAATTCCTCTTTCTGGCGTTAGGCAAGCTTAAAAATACGCAATCTCGCCGCCCCGTCAGGCTGAAGAATTGAGATACACGTATCTCTCGCTCGCCCCTTTGATATCGTTTACCCATATTCATTTAATCTTCCTGTAGCGCGTTGTGGCATCGACCGCGGAACCTATCCTGTCTCTAGCAAGAATTTCCTCGCAAGAAGTCTTTTAGAAGACACCCTCTCTCGACCGCCGATTACGACTTTCCGCGCCGCTTCGCCTCCTTCGGCCTTTAGCTTCTTCTCGCGCCTCCCGTCCCTAGCGAGTTTGGCTTCAGCAGCGGTCTCTCGGGAAATTGCGAAACTGGGGATAATTAAATGCTATGGCGGCTCTCGAAACGATATTAACGAGGTGTAATGGCGGGTTAAATATTCTGAGAGCCATGCCTTTTCAAGGCATTCGCTCGTAAATACATCGAGTAATGCGCGCTATGTCAATGATTGCTTGCGTGGCGTAACGTTTTCGACCGTCAAGCGCTGGTAAAAAATTTGGCCTTTTACCGATTTTATTCGATATACGGCACTTTCCCTTAATTACGAATGCTTTCATGTTGATTTTATCTAAAGAAATTTTGTGATTGGACATAATCCTTTTTCATTTCACTGTCTTCATTTCACTAAATATCTCGATAATTGAAGGATGAATTAAAACTTTGGTATTAAATATTCAGAGATTCGGCATATTACGAGCCTCGCGAAAGAATTTTACATCGATGATAAAATAATAACGCGAAGCGCGGAATAAAAAATTTTGAATATCTCGCTATATTCGCTTCACATCAACGCCGAGTACTTGATTTTAACAGTACTGTACTTGAACAGTGCTATTTCCCTCCGATTTCTCGCTTGATTCGAGAAGAGCTTGACATCTGTTCGCGTACAACGCGAAAATGTTTTGATGTAAAAAGACAGTAAATCATGGCTTTTCACTGTCCTGATAATTTATACATACGTTACTCGATGATTACAGAAAACAATGGTGGATCTCTCGGAAAAATAAATAAAGATTGTCCGAAGAAGAGAACATACGTCTCTCAAAGATAACAGATTTCATTGTAATTAAAATCCTTTCGTTATCGAGTAAAAATGTTAAAATTAACATTTTTTTGTACAAAAATATTAATTTTAACGTTTTTAAATTAAAGGATAATCCACTAAAATACATTATAAATAAAATACATTAGAAATTATTGCTCGGTTCTTGTATTCATAAAATATTACTATATATCTTATTTTCTTTAAAATTGAGAAAGATAATAATATAAGACAAAATAATTTCTTGCGTGTAAAATCATTTCTCCACAACCATAAAACAGTTCCAAGTTTTTTAATGTTAAAATAAAATAAAATTGAAAAGAAATTTTTATTCACCACAAAAGTCTTGAATTATTGTCGAATAAAGAACGATCGCAAACCGAATGTAACGATGCAAATTCGGCAACGATACAATACCTGGTGAGAGTCTTGTATTGGCAGGAGAAGAATACGAATCGCGGCTTTCGCGAGACATGGGGATGACAGACGAACAAAAGAGATGAAATTCCGAATCCGCCCAGAGAGACAGATAATTCCCCCTCGATAGAATATATACAATATTCTATTACATATTTTATATATTTTATATTTATTCCTATATTTCAAAAATGTGTAACACGTTTCTAATTCAGCATATTTCATGCTATCAAAATAATTCATAGAGTTTTCCCAGCCAACAAATCCATCCAAAAAATCAATCCAAAGAGACCAAGTTTGGCGACAAACAGAACAAACAAAAAACCATTCAACAAACCTTTTTTCGACGTTCAAGATCCGCCTAACGAACGTTAGCTGTCGTTTACGAGAGTCGACGGATATAATGATCGATCGCAATTTCCAGCATTCGTATGCGACAAAGCCAGTGCGTCGGGTGGATTAAATAAATTCCATAATACTCTCTCCACTTCGATCCGGTGAATAATACGCGCGCGTACTCTCACTCGAAGCGTATTTATTTACTAGGGCCGCGTGTCGAGAGCGCGCGCGTATGCACGCATACGCAGAGGAAACGCGCACGAATTTATAAAGCCATCACGTGCACCGCCATGTCGATCATCGCTCGTATCCGAACATGAGTGTACCTGCACGATGTGGCCACCGCTTAAAAACCGAAAGCTTCCGATTTCGCGTTATAAATTATTTCCCACCGTTATCGACATCGAAGATGATGTATTTATTATCCTGCACTAATCCGTCAACTTTTTGATCACCTTGGAAAAGTTCACGAATTATCACCGTATAAATCGGCATTTGAACATCGATATTTTATCTGAATTTTATTTTATCCGTGAATTTCTGATCCTACGGGCTACGCGTCGATGAATTTTTTTGTTCCTATTTTTACAATAAATACCGATTTGTATTTTTAATATCAAAGGATTTTAGAAGGCCTGTGATCGATGACCCTTGATGTAGTCGGGTCCGATCGGGTTCAACGCGATTTTTTTTAGAGCGCGGGATAAATGTCAGTAATGGTATCAATGACTTTAAATAAATAACGAGCTATGCTCCATATAAATCTTTTAAAGGATCGAGAGAATACAACATGGAAAATCCGATTGAATGTGTCCTCCCGATTGCAATTTTTCTCCTCGTTGCGTGCTAAAAAAGGCTGCTGCCACTATGCGACTTTTAAACATATCACTATTCTATTACAATATAAAGTGATAGCAAAACTTTTATAAATACTATACTTATTTATTAATTCGTATTAAATATAAATCTAAATCTCAAGTTTATTAAGAATTACTATTTGTTAATATTCTCTCATCGGTTTTTATTTTAATTCGCGTAATTAAATTTCCTCTCGACTGTAATATCAAAATTAACCACAAACGTCGCAATTGTAGAGAATAGAGGGGTAGAATATTCCTGCATTCTCGTGATCCTTCACGAAGGACACGTGTCCTCGAAGAGAAACTTCTCAACGCAATAAAGACTCGCGCGTCCCGACGGGGGATGAACTTTCGATGACGAGGTTGTTCCCGCTCAAGAGAAGCACGGCATCATCGCGACGATACCCCTACACGAAAGGCGCCGAACGAGGGAGTGATTTAAGTGGCACGCTAACGTAGTAACTTCCTAAACGTGCACAGATGCGGCAAATCGACGGAACTTGTGCGGCCAGATCGTAAGAGCGACGGCCCGGTCGCGTCTTCGTCTTTCTTGCCCGTAGATTTCGCCATCAGCATCAGCAAACTTGGCACAATCACCGTTATATCTTGACAAAAACTATACTCGACATACGAGCAATCTCTTAAAGGAAATGACAATTTTCAAAAAAAAAAAAAAACGTCTATTCAAAGATAATTAAACTATTTAATTATACTGAAAACATGTCAATTTAAAGTGCATGAATTAAATTCTCAAATTATTTTACATTGTTAAGACAGATTCTGAATAAATTGAAAAACTTCTTAAATTGACTAATGACTTTACCTTTTCGTTAAAAACTTTTTTAATGATTTATTTAAATGTTCAGCAAAGTTTTGTGAATATTTATCTGTAATTTATATTATAATCCAATCAAAATAATTCAATCTAATAATTCAATCAAAAAGTGCGCATAATATTCTACACAAAACGCGAATTCGTTTGCAAAAAGGAAAGGTAACTTGCGCTTTAATAAATTAAGACAGCATGAGAACTCGATAAAAGGCAGATTTGCTTTCTGCTAAAATAGAATTAAGCTATGGATATCTTTTCGTTTCGAAACATTCGTGTTTTTCTCGATTTTCTCTCTGATACATTTTGTAATTCGTACAGCACAGATTTAAATTGGTATCGACTAGTCCTATGCATTCGCGAATAACGTCGCGAATCTTGAAAAGTTTTAATTTGCGTAGAGTGCGATTTATTCATGGAATTATACTGTGCGAGAGAAACGTAATTCGCCGAGGCGACAGACGGTAGGTAGGTGCCTAAAGCGGTATTCGGGCGTTTCCGTTAATTACTAATAATATTCAGACACTCGCTGGAGAAAGAGAAGACGACAGGGTCGGGGGTAGGGGGCGGTATTGTAAAATGTACACGGAGCGAGGGTTGGCGAAACCGAGACGGAAGAAACGGGAGAGCAGCTCGCTCCGGCGCGCTGCATTTGCATAGGCAAACAGACGGCCGCGGGATCGCTGGTTGGCAAGAAAAATGAATAAAATTATGAAAAAGAAGGGAAAATTTCGAGTGGAGATGCAGAAGAGAACAGCAGAAGAGCGGCAGGAGAGAGAGACCGGGGCGGACTGCGCACTGTCAGTCGTCTGACAGCAAGGGGATGAAACGTGGCGGAAGAACGAGCACACGAGGGGCTTTGCTGTGCGATTTTCGCGCGAAGGGTGCAAATCGTCGGTGAGAAAATTCCGCGACTCCTTTTTCCCTCGATGTTCCTCACCATCCGTTGCCCTCGCGGACGAATCGTTTTCGTCTATGGATACGCCTGTTATCGCAAGAAAACTTGCACATCGTGCACGAAAATTATTCGGATAGAATTAAATCGATTGACTGACTGTCAATCTCACTATGTCATTAGTCATAATATTAGTATCAATTGACATATCAATCGAAAGAATAATAATTACTGAGAGAAAATGTCGAAGTATTGCGAAACAATGTTGTTTACGACGTTTTCTTCGACATTTATTAATTATGAAAAAATTTGATTAATGATGACGAAATATATATATCTGTAAAATATATCTCATTAATTGTAAAAAAAAAAAATCAAATAAATGGCTCATTTGCAATTGAAATTTTATTTCGCCATATTTAAATAAAAATAAATTCCAGTAAAATAAATATATTTCTCCTAAATAAATGTTTAAGTATCTTTTTCTCAGTATACTAACATCATTTTAGAAATAAAAAAAGTCATCTCTGCTTTTTCCTACTTTCGCAGGAAGAGAGGTTAGTAATTAGAAAAGTTATTAACATTTAGAGTGATATAATCGCACCTACAACAGGAATGGTAATACGATACAATAGGAATAATATAATATGCATGTAATAGGATTCATAATATAGGTAGATTTATAATAGAAACGGTAAATAACGTAATATAATATAATGCATATATTTCTTTTAGAGATAACAGACAGCAAAAATTAATATTTTCCCGGAAATGAATATTTCACGTAATAATATTTCATAAACAGTATTTGCCAAACGTTGTGGATATTGATAATATTTACAGACTTTCATAATTCTAAAATAGAAAAAGTTCAGTTTCTTCGTAATAGACGATTAATATAAATAATAATTTTAAAACACAAAACAAGCGCAATCTGCTTTAGCAAGAACGTTTAATCTTCCGCCTTTTTTCCTGCCTGATTACTCGGGAGAGTTTTTATAAAAAAAAAGAAGAAAATAAAAAATAAATAAAAACGAAACAACGGTTTGAGCATCGGATGACAATAATTAAGTCCATGTAAATCCATGTAAATGGTCAGAAACGCGCAGTGCGGGCAAACATGATTGAATCTACATCGGCGACGAGAGGCGAGTTATTGGATTTCCGATTAATTCTACGTAAACGTATGCTCCTCAACAGTTTTATTCGCGTGGACGCTCGGGCGCGAGCGGACTTGAACCCGGTCGCGCAATAAATGCCCGCCCCGTGACTAGCAACCAGCAACAACGTTGTTGTCCAAGAGCGGACTTTTTTAAAAATATTTTTAATAAAAATCAAATAAAAAAAGAGTTAACACAATGCCGGTTCGATATCTTGTTGCGGGTAAAATTTGTGTGGTGTAGGTGCTGGATTGTTGAGCAAGGTATTTAGGAGTCGTACTTTGGAAGTGAAAAGTGATAAAGAGAGAAAAGAGAGGAGAGAAAGAGAAAGAAAGAGAGGAGAGGGAGAGAGAAAGTGGAGGTAGCATGAGGGACAAAGGGGTAGAGAAGCACCATACGGACGAGCCATTTAAACTTCTCACCCCCGAAACCACACGCTTGTCCGCATTCTGACTTATGCCAGGCATCGTTCACCCCGTCAAGTACCCTTCTCCTCCTCTCCCGTCGCTTCGCTATCCTTCCTTTCGCCCTTGACACTCTCGCTATTATATGGGTTTGATACCCGCCACTTTAACCCTCCTCGACGGATCGGCATGTGTCTTGATCTTCACGGAAAACGCGTCGATCTCCATGGATCAAATTGAATCTCGATGAGATCCTCGTCAATTTTATGAAAGAAGAGAAGACGAGTTACAGTTCCGTGTGACACTGCTTGATTTGACAAGCTAATTTAAAATTACATTTCTTACTTCTCATACTTTCCAGTAATTCTCAATCAATAATATATATCTATGTTTCTATGATTCTTTGAGAAATTGATACATTTTTTTCACAACGCTCAATAAAAGTTTTCAATTTATCGCAAACATTTCGTAGCAAAGTATTACACGTTTACATGAAGATTGAATAATGAATTGCGAAATATACCGAAGCATATCATCGCGAGATAGAGCCGTCATGCAAAATTCGCGTATCGTTTCGCGGTTTTGCAAATTAGCGCGCGCGTCTACGAATTATCTGGGCTTCAAGCAAGGCGCCGCGTAAAAACGACATGAATAATTTTTCCACTGTTTTTACATGGTGCGCAGCAATTTCGCGCTTGTGAAATCGGCGTTTATCCCGCGTATATTTCACGCGATCTCCCCCTCGGGGATAGTCGGCAGAATATTACCCGTAATTAATGGACGAAACAAACAAGTGCGGATCAACACGGAGTTTTGATCACGTTCTTTAAACCACGTCGCAGCGGATTCTGACTTTTCTCTGTGGAAATTTTCGAAAATATCAAACGGCCGACGCGCATCAAAATCCCCGCAAATATATGTATTCCACAGCATTAAGCGCGCGGATTTATAACGTCGGTTATTACGCAAATAATTGTAGACGACATAAATGACTTACGCGAAGGCCGCAATTTTCCATCGCGGTAACGCGATAACGATAATGAGAGCGCGGTCAAATTTTAATCGTGCAATTACGCGCGGATTCATACGTTTATTTCTACCCGCCGATGCGATTTTACATACGCGTTATTTATTTTCCGCATTATATTTGCAACGATTCGTACAATCCGCGTCTATAGGAATAGCCGTCTCGGAAAAAGAATACAAGAAAAATAAGAATCATAATTATATAATTATAATTTCATTAAGTATCAAATATTATAGATATCAAATTTTTATAGATTTCAATAATTCGATTAAATTAATAATGAAATATCAGCTTAAAAAGTATAATAAAGAAGGAAATAATAATGTTAAAACTCTTATTTTAAACCTCTATGATTAATATTTTTTTTTGAGATTTGTAAATTTTTATAATTCTTTTTAACACAATAAAAAAAATATTTCGACTATTTCATATAACTATCCAATTTTCTTCAGAAACATGTAATCCCAAAATTTTGATGTTATAATGATAATCTACAGAAATGTTGCGATATGAATTTGAATCGTATCTCTCTTTTTATCATATTAAATTATATATTCTTCTTTATTATGATACACATATTAAATCTATCAATTTGTTCTAAAATATTATAATATTATAACATGCATAAAGTAATATTATCGAGTAAGCGAAATGTGAAATAAGATGCAGTTCAATATTATCAATATTATCCAATAATATTTACTGTTCATACATGTTTCTATTTTCCGTTTGCTCTGAGCAGTGCAAAATTCGACGTGGATATTCGCAGTTGAAAATCCGCGATATGAATAGGTCCTCGTCGACAGAAGAGTGGGAGAGAACGACCGGATTACCCCCGACAGGAATATCATTTTATTTGATGTTGAACTCATTCCGGGATACATTTGTTATTAATTAATAAAAGCCAGTGGTTATCCCGCACAGAGCTATCGGATTTAAAGCAAGCTCTCGACACTGCCTCTTTCCCTCTCTTTCTCCCGGTCCCATTCTCCTCTTTCTCTCTCTTTCCATTTATCTGTCTCGCGGTAACCGAACTCTACTTCTGGTGCATGTGCAAGCGCAAACGTTGATTGACCCACGAATGATCGTCCGAACGCAAACGCAAACGGACACGGCTCAACCGCTCATTTTCCGTCCATATCGGAAAACGTGAATTTTCCCGAGACTAATTTCCAATCTCACTCCTTTTTCCTCACTCCTTTCTAATCCTAATTTCAGACCTATGTGTGTACGCACTCCTTTTTATTCTGCATTCAATAATTTATATATTTATTGTCTCAGAAATTATTCATTATACATCAATACAACAGAGAAGAGAGTTTAATTTTTATTTCATAGTAAAATTGAATAAACATTCAATACAACTAGAAAAATATAACAGACTGTCAAAATATTAAGGAATTTAACATGTAAAGTTTTTCAGCTTAAACTCTCTGTTAATAAATAATACGCTGACACAACTATACTTTTTTAAACAGATATAAAATCTTGAAAGAGAGATGTGCAATCGCGATGAGTGACAAATAGAAAAGTATGAGCTGTGCGAACATGACAGGAGAATACATTAATATTTCATGTTTATTCGTATCAGCCGCTTTCACGAAGATTAACTACATTTGTATTTTATGTGCAAAGATACAATAATGCGCCGACCTTTCTGGCGAACATATACGCCGGGCGAAATATCCGTTATATATTGGAAAAAAATATCATGACAATTTAGCGCCATGACGGCGATATGTTTTTTCTCGTTTTAACCCCGAATTTTTTTTGTTCTCTTTTTTGCCGATTTAACGTATTTCACACTTTGCAACAGCGAGGTTTAGACATCCCGCATGCCAATTTTGCCGATTATTATTTCGAGTATTTCGTCGAATATCAAATCTATGAATACCCTGAATATTCTCGACGAATATTCGCTATTATAGTTTATCATTATAATATAGCTACGGTAATATAACCACTTCTAAATGCAGTAGAGAATATTATAATCAGGACATTACACGAATATTTGATGATTAAAGGATTATTTTGAACATTGTCAAAATTTATTTATCTATTTCATTTTGACCATTGCAAAAATATACTTATCTAGATTTCAATCCAACTTTGCTAAATTTTGAAGCAACGACGAAAATCGTAAGACACTTTTATTAGAAATTATTAATTATCAATAAATTTTTAATAATATCAAGAAATTAAAAAATTACATACAGACTTTGATAATTTATCTAAATTCTAATGTATATTCTAATGCTCTCAATATAAAAACGTAATTATTTTATACAAAGATTAAAGATACTTTTCTTAACCGAAACATATTCGACACATAAAAGCAACTTGTTCATGGGAGCAAAAAGAGATAATCGAGATTTCTTTCGATAGATTTCGCTTTCAAATAAAAAAAAAATGGAAGAAAAGATAAAAAAATTCTACGCGATGAATGAAGCCAGTTACAGGTAACAACCGAATCAATCTTACAATCTATCTCAAACGAATTCCATTTCCGCGGACTCGCGCGCGATTGCAGCTCGCTCGCTCGGCGCGTTCGTCGCAATCGCATTAAAAATCCCACCGTTAAATGGCGAACGACGTAACGTCGTTACAAGGTTTTCCATACGGTGGCGGAATATCGAAATCGCGTTTCGAAGCGTTGCGGCCGGCGATTGATACGCGCGGCGAATGAAGTAAAAAAAATCCCACCCAACATCCACACAGAGTGAGAGAGAAAGAGAAAGGGGAGGGAGAGAGAGAGAGAGAGAGAGAGAGAGAGAGAGAGAGATCGCTTCGTCGACACGGGACACGTCCGTTAGAATCCGAAAGGGACGACGAAAGCGGCACGTACAGGCATATCCGTACACGCAACTCGCATCGGTCCATAACCGTTTCGGAATAACGTTGTCAATTGAAATATCCGTCCGGCGCGGCCGTTGCGGCTGTAATTTAACCCCACGCTGGATTATATTTCGACGAAAGCTTTTGCCGAAAGTATCGAGCGCGAGCGTGAGTGTGAACGAGCACCGTCACACCTGCCCTCTGGCTAGGTGCGAATTTCGAATGTCGAAAATCTGATACACGCGGGCGCGCGGACAATATCCGCATCGCGGATAATATCGAGACCATTGACGGCGACGGCGACTGTCGGAAGAGTCATGATTCCGGTGTATGTCGCATCAAAGCGGAAAATTCGAGCCGGGTCCTGATATGTGTGACACTCGTGCGATTATGCGATCGCTGATATTTATTGTGCGCGAAAACGTGGATAATGATGGGCCATGGATGTAGAGAATCAGAACAAGAGAGAGAATGAAAGAATGGATTAACTCTTTGCGAAAAAGTATTTTCGAATTACATGTAGTCGAGAATAATTTGATATTTTATTAGAAGAAATGTACGATTCAAGATTGACTGTCGTGATGGAATATCGAAAATATATTTTTGAATATATATATGTATAAATTTGGAAACACATTAATCAAAAATTGCTAAAAACCAAAATGTAATTAAAAGAATTTTGAAAAGCTATATAAATATTAAAAGATATTAAAGATTATGCGTTTCCTCCGTGTCCAGATCCATTCTTGGAATGCCAACGTGGACCTTGCACTTCATCAGGGAATACAACCTGATACTGTATGCCAAAGGTGATCGATCGAACAAGAAATCGGGCAAGCAGTAATTATCTGCCACACAATCTCCAATTATTTCTTCTAATCGGGCAACGAAAGCGCACTTTCATCTCTACGATCCCCCAACTTCTTTCGATCTCTTTTTCTATCGCTAATTAATTGCGAGACAAAGCACAAATTTGAATCCATCGAAACATTTATTATATACATATATACATATATATATATATATATATATATACACTTATATATAAACTTATATATACATACATACATATATATATATATATATATATATATA
>NW_012130118.1:143387-150250 GCF_000143395.1 Atta cephalotes | reverse complement strand
TTATTATATATATATATATATATATATATATATATATATATACACTTATATATAACTTATATATACATACATACATATATATATATATATATATATATATACTTAGGAATCATTTGCATTTTGAATGTAGACGCATACCGCGTAACTGTAAACTGTTTTCAAAGTGCGCTGCAGCTGTCGAGTAATTATTATTAATAATTACGGGATACGTTTCGATGATCACATCTGTTCTCGACAGTAATTCGGTTATTAACCCTTCCAGGATTTTCTTGTGCTATTATATCAGACTGAAACAGGTTCCTCGTCCTGATTGAAGTGGACTGCAAAGTCCACGAAACGTTGATATTTCAAGAATGGATTTGGATACGGAGGAAATCCACATAATCTTTATATAAAAAGCACCCGTGGAAGCCTCAAGAATATTATTAAAAGATATTATAATGTGATTGCTTGTGCAAAAATATTCCATTTTATTATACTTTCAGATGTTAGATGCTATTCTCTAATTTTTGCTTACACTAATTTCAAAATATATTATTTTAATACATTGTTTTGTGTAATTACAATAAAATAGTTCATGTATATAAAACAACAAATTTTGTTGTATTTTTAGAGTTTCGAGTTCGTATGCTCTATTTACGAATTAACTCTCAATGTCTAAAAATAAAATGGACTAACCCATTCTGTGGTATATCACTCGAAAGCTGAAACTATTTTCGGGGAACAAAAGTTATGTGACAAGATTTTCGGGAAAAATGTGAATACGACTTTCTATTAATGTCGCGGAAGAAATCGAGCAAAGCACTTGGCTTGAAAAAACTAAAAATTTATGTATCATTTAAAACAAATCTAACTAAGAAAATAATGGACGCACATCAAAATTGAAATCAATAATACAGCAACGAAACAGTTATAAATCATTATGAATTAACTGATCATAAACGCCAGTATTAGAAATAATATTTGTACATTAATCAATTTATTTCAAAAAACTGACATTTGTTCGCACATCGATTAATTTTATAATTTAAAAATTTATTTGAAAACCGTTAAAAGATATCTCTTGAAAAAAATCATTTCTGTGTAAAAAATATATAACAAATTTCCTTGCTAAAATTTGATGCATAAAGCCTAGTGCTTATAAATGTTCTTCATTGCTGTATTCAAATCATTTAAAATCGAATTCGAAAATAATGCGTATTACCACATAACAATTTGCGACATAAAATTTAGAATGGACGAGTGCTATTCCCTCGCTATTCGATCGTTGTCATTCGCATCGTTACTAGTCCTACATTTCTCCGGAGAATCTTTTGGTCGCTCTTCTAACGTTACGAGCGTATCTCGTAAAATCATGTAAAAGTGAGAAAAAAAATGGAAAGAGGCATCGAAAGCTCTCGTAAGGGTATCATGAGTGCCACGAGGGCGTTGATCGTGAGGGTTGGTTGCATCCTATCGAGGATGAGATCGCGGAGTTTGCATAGCGATGTACAACGCGAGAACTGGATGGATAGAACGGAGAAAAGGAGACGAGTAGGGGATTGCTCGTGTGGATAGATGCTGCTCGTAAAAGCGAGAAACGAGCCGACAAATACAAATTTCTCGTCTTTTTCCGGCTGCCGGGTTACGGGGGTGTTAAGCTGCCTTTATGCGGCGCATTTTAAACCTCTTTGCATATTCTCGCTTCTCACGTGAAAGCATGATAGAGAACAGTTTCTCGATTGTTCGCACGAAAGTATTTCCAAGTAATCGCTTTTGGGATTTTGTGAACCTTAATATATAGAAAATTAAGATAAGTTAAACAAAATATATAATGTATCAATTAAAATTATACTTGGATAAAATTCAGTGCAAATCTTAAAATGCAAATCTATATTTTCTCCTTTATTATTCTCCTTTATTAAAAGAAACATTGAATAAAAAAATCGAAGTTAAACTTTGAGTTTGATTAAAAGTAAATAAACTTTAGTATAGTTAATGTAAATGATAGTTATTTGCACTTAATATCCAATAGTAATTTTTTTCTGAAATTCTTTGATACAGGAAAAAAGAAATAAATTGTAAAAATAAAGAAATGCAAAATCTTTGTATGTATACCAATGAAATTCGACGGCGGTTTTCTTGATAAAAAGCAACGCAAATATTTTCCAAAACAACACCGATCGATCGTATTGTAATCCAGATATTACATGCGCGTTATATTTTCATTTTTATTCGGCCACAGGGTGAGAAGCCGCGCGTGCTCTTTCGCATTGCCAGCTCGCCCGCCGGGCGAATGTAAAATTCGGTCGCGGAACACGTGCTGCCTTTTTCCACCTCGTGACGCGAGCGATACGTAGCCCCACTGAGAGGATTATTTCTCCATGAAAAATTGATAGGCGCCGTATTAATCGTATGCCTGTATACGCAGCCATTACGCAACGAAATCGTTCTTACAAGCGCTAAAAGACACGCGAGTATGCACCCTGTTACCGAAATTACGAGGACGTCGACACATTAACTAACCCTTCAATCGGAAAAAGAAAGAAAAAAAAATGGTGACGGTAGGCGAAAAATCAATCATTACGGAACAACGCAGTAAACTAAATTGAAATTAAATTTGCACACTGAGAATGATGCAAATCTCGTTATATATGAATTACAACTAGAAATAGCTAAATTTAAAAAATCTCTTCAATAGGTCCTTATAATTCGTTTATACAACATCGACATTATATAATCACTGATTACATTGTTACATCCGTTCTGTGAATTAGTACTTTTCTATCATTTTCTTCTTTTTTCACGTATTCAGTTAAAAAAAAACAGATATTTGGAATATTTATCTCATATTATAGTTATTCTATTTTTATTTCTACACGTTATTTTCTATTAAGCTTTTTTATATCTTAATTGGAGAACTGTAGTATTAGAATGTGTACTATTACAAAGTAATATTAAAAAAAAAACATGCAATACTTCAGTAACAAATAACTTATATTATTTTATGCGTCATATAATAACAGTATAAAATATTTTTAAGTTAATATAATGAATAGCACAAAACATTATATTTTTATAAAATGTTATGGAAGTATCAATAAGATATAAATGAGGTATATATGTCATCCACAAATATAAAATTATAAAGGCTACATTAAGATCACATTTTGCGAATACGAAAAAAAGAGATAATAAATAATTGATACTATAAAAATACCGATGTTTATTTTATACGTTGTAATAAATGTTTCAGAGTGATTTGATGTAAATGAAACATCAAGCTTTGTGCGATAACGGAGATACGTAATTTTTTTGTGGCGAAAAATACTGTATATCGCACAGAGTAATAAATAGTACATAACTTTTTTTTCAGGCAACGTATGAAAGTCCATCGGCGCATTAAACATTTTTGATTCATTGTACTTTTACAATATTGTTATCAACACCGTTACGCAATTTTAGCGAAAGTCCTAATTCTTTCCTTCTATTTTGTACACATTTAATATATTACGCAGCGAATGTTAATAATTTATATGGAAAAAAGTTGGTAAATATGTTGAAAATAATACAATTGAAAAAGTAATCGAATATTTCGGGGAAAAATTTTGAACGCAAGAAACGTTCATTATATGCAACGAAATTTATTTTCATCATCACTATAGAGAAATCTCGCTAATGATTCCCCTTTTACGCGCGCACATGCATACATACATACACACACATACATACGTATTTCCACCGTTAATATTTTATTTTAATAGACGCGAAATGGAAAAATGAATGGCTCAAACATTAAACTCATACGATATTCAACATCACTATTGGTTATTACATTGAACGTAATTACGACATTATATTATTAATTATCACGTTAAATGCATCGCCCGCGAACAATCGTTATTGTTTTTGCTTCTCGTAACATTCAATGTTTATCATGTTACCGGATGAATTCGTTTCCGTCGACGATTTCCGGATGGGTGGGAAAAATGCAGAATGCATCCCCGGATCCAAAAATGCAAAAACTTTCCTGTATTATTTCATTTATATATATGTATTATTCATTTATATATATGTATTGTCATTAACACAATTTTAATTTATTTGAAATTATTATGTATAATAAATTTTTTATTACAAAAAATAACAGGTTTTCATTTCATCATTATATTGCATTAAGAATATAATAATTGTAAATATGACAATAAGAAGGATAGCTTGAGAATCCTTTGCAAAGATTGCAAAGGATGCGAGACTATCGTTGTCGATAGACGTTGTCTTAAAAATGTATTATTTGGTATTTCTAGTATCCTGCTAATCTAGGGGAACCAGCCGCGTCGTGCCTGAATGCTTCAATACTAAAATCGACATTCGAGGTAAACTGCCAGGGAATGGCGCGTTATCATCAGGTGTTACCTGGCCGGCCATTAGCGACAAATTGACAGGCAAACACGGAATTGATTTTAGCACCGCAAAACTCGGTTTCCGCGGTGTCTCGCCACTCACACTTAACCGTTCGCCGATCGTTCGATTTCCGCGAGCTTTCGGGGAGAGCCACGTAATAAATCGATGTAAACGCCGATGAGGTTGAAGAGGAGAGAAATCCCGCGATTGAAAACCATCGAGACGGTTTAGCTACGTAAATTAGAATGAGAGAAAAAGAGAAAATGTGTTTTGGTAAGAAATTCTTTGATTATAAAGTGATTAGAAAATCAAATGAGAGACAAAAACACAAAGTAGAGTGATTAATTTAATTGTAACGTAATTAATTAAAGACTTATACAAAATTGTATACATTAATCGTAATATATTAATCATAATAATTACATAATTATTTATTATAAAAAATTTATTAAAAAAAATTAGATTTGTTCATTGTTATTTAAATACAATAATAAAGTAACTTGCAGCAAAATATGCTTTTAATACAATTCTTACGTTGTTCTATGCCTCAAAAAAGATCGCGAAAATCACAAGATCCCTTCAGAAGCAGACAAGGCACAATGGCCGAATGATTTACGCGGATATAAATACCGATTGCCGCGCGATATCTTCCTATTTTCCTTTTCTTTTTTTTTTCTTTGAGCTGGTCGCGGATACTCCGCACTGATGGTTACAAAGAAACAGGGTGGCCCTTGCGGGAAGACGCAATATCACCCCGTTATGACAGCCTCGTATTTTAGTAAGGTGCCGCTTCGGGGGTGAAGAGTGGCGCGCGTCCCATTGGCCACCCCGGCGTATCGCGTAACACGATCTTTCTCTCTCTTTTCTTCTCTCTTTCTCTCACTCTTTCCCCCGGCACGGTACACACATCAATCACCGGCATTTTAATATCGGGTGGCGCACAATACCGCCGCCGCCACGGTATTCCGCGAAGCTCTGTCGAGAGTTCGACCAGCAGCTTCCCCCTCCCCCTCCCTCTCCTCCCCGAAACTGGTTTTTATGGTGGAATTCTTCTAATTTGTGAGTGTCCCCCCCTGATGAACGAGCATCCGCCGCCGATGCACACGACGTTTAATGCGTCGCCGCAATTACGGAAATCGCCCTGGCGAAATGTGCATCGATTAGCTCCTACCGGGCGGATATCACAAACGCCCTTTGTGTCCGCGATGACGATAGGAAAGAGGGTGGTGACTCTCCGACTACGTCGAGAGTGTTGTTGGATTTATAGCATGTCGTTGAAATCTATGTGACTTTCAAAACAGAGAACCATCGACGAAAGTCAAGATTATCCTTATTATAAATCCTTAATTATTATTAAGAACATCGATTACATTGAAGCTACTCTAATTTTTTAATTTTAAAAATATATAACGTAATGTTTAATAATTTCAGAATCCATCAAGTGCATAAATAAATAAAAATATATGTTAACGAGAAGGCTCTCCTACTCTCTAAAATCTTTGGAGTAGAATTTCTAAAGAGTGACAAAGAGTGACAATTAAACCATTGTTGGAAATAAATGGCTGAATTATTAATTTTTAAGAGTTTTTATTCTTTAAGTTAGATTCGACTCCAAAGATTTTAGAGAGTACGCTGCGACAAAATATTAGTAATCGCGAGTTCCAATTCGGGGACATCTTTCTGATTACAACGGTAAGGAATAAACCCAGCATTCCGGTTAGCAGTCGTGTTACTAGTATTATCAGGCTGGAATGCCGGCGTAATAAATGGTCGAATCATCCTCCCACCCTAACAATATGGCGCAAACAATCCTCGACCGCGATTCACCCTTATATTGTTGCCCGAACAAAGAGTCTCGCCACGGCCGACTTGCGCTATGTGCTTTATATCAACCAACCATCCCTGATACCACCCCTTCGCGCGACTACACGCACCCAAAAGTCGCTGTATATACGCGATCTCTCAGAAAGAGATTTCCAACATCATTTTTGCACAATTTTTATATTTTCCTTATTTAGAGATACTGAATACTTTTTAAAATATTCAATGATATAATAATATTATGTAAATGATCATTAAATTTTCCATCTTGAATAATCTAATAACTGTAGTTATTTTCAGAGATAATTACATAATTATCTTTTCACATATATATTATGTAAAAAAATACTTACGCTCTTTTTTATTGTCTCTATTAATCAATCAATAATATATTAATAATTTCGATATAACTTTATCAGAATAATCTTCTAAAACATATATATATATATATATATATATATATATTATTCATACAACATTATATATATATATGTGTGTGTGTGTGTGTGTGTGTGTGTGTGTGTGTGTGTGTGTGTGTGTGTGTGTGTGTGTGTGTGTGTGTGTGTGTGTCGTCGTGTCTACTTACTTACTTAACTTAACTTAACGTAACTAACGATATACGTAACGTAACGTAACGTACGTACGTAGGTACGACGTAC
>NW_012130118.1:129747-143122 GCF_000143395.1 Atta cephalotes | reverse complement strand
AACGAAAAAGAACAACATTAGTTAGTAAGTAAGTAACTTAAATTACTACTACTACGTCTTCGTTACTTACTAATACTATATACTTATACTATATAATATAGTGTATATATATATATATATATATATATATATATATATAAAGGGATGAAAACAATAGGAGTGTAAGTACTTTTTGAATCTATAGACTTGAGATCGTTAGTGCAGTCTACTGAAGCAAATATGTTAAAGAAACCTTGTACCTCTCGAAATCATAATTATGTAACTTACACCATGGCTTTCACCTCTTTGTATATTCTTTGATAAAATTGATTAATTAATGTTACAAGTTAACGTTGAATAAGATTGGCAAGAAAGATTGGTAAACAAATAATATATGTTAAATGTTTCATTCTCAGAGAGAACGAAAATTGAAGTTATTCAACGTTCTATATAGAATGTACCGTTCTGCGAATTGCGTTTCAAGATATCCCGGATAAAGCAGGCCTATAAAATAATCTCATCTACTCGGGTACGGCATGCTCTTTTGAACACTATCCACCCCTGAATGTCGTGTGTACGCACGGACTGAAAACGGACGGGGTGTGCAAACGGACGAACGAGCGGCCGGCCCTCTCTAGAGGGGTGTGCGTGCCACCCCCGGCGAGTTCGCGGCCCCGCCACCACCGCTACCCCCGGCATGACATATGATCTTCCATATTGCCGTGGTACACACAAGCGGCGTGCGTACGAGCAAATCGTGCTCGTTTGTGTGCGAGCACAAAAACGCAGCTTCTCACCCCCGCACTTTCGCGCGGCAGGTAACACGCGGGGGTGATTGTGGAGAGAGCGCGGGGTGGCGAGCGGACGTTTGTCATCACGCGGTTTGCACGGCTACATAATATCTCAGGGTTACAGCGGGTTGTTGCTTCTCGTGTCGTCGTAGTCGACTACAAATAGCGCCTAGTGGTTTAATAAAAAAAGAAAAAGAACAAATGAAAGGGACAGGGTGGTGGAGAGAAGTTATGAAGCGGTAGGAAAAACGGTGACACGGGGATATGCGTCATGTTATGCCTGGGGTGCGGATAAATCTCGAAGAGTTTTACTTCTAGTTACGTCGACGCGAGATATTATTTCCAAGTTTTTCTGGGTCGAAAGAAAAAGATACGACGATTGCGAATTGCATTATTTATAACGGACTTGAAGTTTGATATAATAATAATCATTGATAATGACAATCTATCAATGAATATAATAATACAATATTAAAAATTAGAAAGAGTGACGATATCTTGATACCTTGAATTCTATAATGAGATAATAACAAAAAGAAATACTGAAATTTAAAAAATTCTCAATATAAAAAATAATTAATGTTAATTTTGTCTTCTACATATTTTAGAATTCATACAATAATGATTTAAATTGTAAAAGCCATGAAGAAACATAGGGAAACGCTTAGCGGAAGCGGAATAGTAGGAATTTAGTCGGTTGAGATTGGCTCGTAAATACGATGAAACAAACGACACATGATTTTTTTCGTCAGCCGGGAGATTATCGATAACGAAGCGACAGTCGAGATCAATGCGTGGTGAAAATGTCGACGGCGCGATAGCGTTAAACGGACCCATCCACGCGAGCTGCTCGTAGAAGCGCCGCTGTAAACCGATTGTCAAAAAGGGATGGCGGCCGAAAAGCGCAGCCAGAAAAGTAAATCCAGGCGGATCTTCGTGGTCGCTGTTGTATCACGTTATCATTATCGAAAATCTGAAGGAAGATGACAATGCCGTGTACCGAAAAAGCTGCTCGCTGGATGTTGGAGGCAACAGTAAATGCAGTAATTTAAAATTCGTTCAACATGTCGAATAATAGATAGCAGGACTAAAAAAATTATTTAAATAAAAAATAAAATAAATGTAAGTATAAAATAAATGTAAGTATAAAATGATATCAATGTTTAAAAATAATTTAAGAATAGTAATTTACGTTAACGCGATATCCTTCATTAACTCATTTATAATTTATGTTAAGAAAATTTTATTCTCTTTGCAAGCAAAACTATATAAAAAAATTTACATAATATATACAAAGGATTTATAATTCGCGCAAATATAATAATTAATATTTCATAAAAACTTCGAATAACAATACAACTGAAAAAAAAATCGATTTTTGTAAGATTGACTGATCGATCAAGCAGAAAATTTCATCTCTCCCTTTCCCCCCCTCCCATGAAAACCTGCGCCTTTCGTAACTGACAAACAGTCGAGAGGGATGGGGCGGAAAAACGGCGGCGAGGAAACTAAATCAGTGAAAATCCCTGGTAGTGGCGTACATACGCGCTCGCGGATTTAAATGCGCGCTCGCGGCCGTGTTTCTGCGTTATCACTTCGAAAATCTCTAAACAGCTCTCATCGCCCCAGCCGGCGCAACGGCTGCCCCTATCCGTCAGCGCTATCTTGTCGCCTTGCGCGACAAGGGGGTTGAGAGCGTCGGTACGACGTCGGGGTTGTTTCGCCTTTATCCCTTCGCCATCCCAGCTGTCCGTGTCCGTGTCCCTCCCAAAGATTTTAAAGAAAATCGGTGAAAATTTAAAGCGTCCGTCGTACTGGGGTGGCCTTCGTGACGAGGGGTTAACCCGGAGGGGAGACGAAAATCGGGTGTCGGTCGCGCGCGCGCGCGCGGAGGGTACGCGCTGGAGGGATGCTCTTCCGTTATCGGCTGGTGCTTATCGTGTGTGAGGGGCTTACACGCGGATCGCGCGCCCGACAACCGCCACCCGATGTGGTTTGCACACACGAATCCGCTAGATATACTCTCTCGCCCGACCATGCCGCGAGCTAACCCTCGGCGCTCTCTCGCCCTCCCCCTGTCTCTCCCCCAGGGGAGAGGGAGGATTGGTTGGCCGACCCGCGTTACGAGCCGACCGACAAATAGGTAGTAACACGTCGCGATTATACCGCGTTTACACCGGCGTTCATCAGCGCCGAAAGATGACGTACGTTTTACGCAAACGGGTGTGCGACAAAGCCGCGCGCAGTTTGCCACCGTTTGAAGCGACATGACGGTCGATTTAATTGTACGCGGGATATATCGATAGCCGCATGTGCGTTCTCTGATGGAGATTAAAAAATTTTTATTCGATTCATTCATATGACGTATACTTTTTATTAGACACATTATAAAAAACTTTTTTTTATGAAGAAACGCAGTTATATAAAAAGAAATGCAAGTATAAAGGTTTTAAAAAATTATACAATTCTAATAATTTAAATAATTTTGCACGTAAATGAAATCTCATACGGAAAAAACGGTTTTGCTAAAATATCTAAAAAATTTAGCTAGATACAAATCTGAAAATTTTGTTTACATTATTAAAATAATTATATAGGACTCAAATTTGTTTTAGAGTGTTTCATCATATTTGAAAACTATGTAATTATCTATCTTGAAGTTCAACAAGATTATTTTCAGATCTGTATCTATACTTAAATTTTTATATTCTTCAGCAAAATTCTTTCCGTGTAAGATTTTATTTATGCATCTGTATAAAATTATTAAACTCTTATAATTTTCAATCTTTCATGCTTTGAATTTCTTTTTATATTAAAATAAATTTTTTTTTAATACCAATATAATAATATTCAATTGTTTAGTATAAAATACTAAAATATAGTTGATTGCGAATTAAATCCAACTCCAACAAGACCGAAAGATATATTTCCCGTTAGCAAGTTCTTATCTCTTTATTCCTTTTCTTCTCGACATTCAAGGGTTGAAAACGACGTAAGGCTATGTACAAGGTATCGGCCCCTAAGGTTCGCGGCGTGTCACAGAATATTTAATTAGTTTTTCCAGCACTCGCCCGCGTCCATAAATGTTAATTACAGATGAAGTGGCAATAAGAAGCTGTTCTCTCTCTTTCTCTTACTTTCTTACCATCTCACTCAGGTCGAGCCCTTCTTTGCTGCTTTAATTCTTACGGCGCGTAACGAGCAGCCGTGAACGTTATCCCGACTGCAAAAGCCACGATAGACACATTCTGCCCTCGTTACGACTTCGCTGACATTTCAACGCGCTTTTACCCCGCTATTAAATGTAAATCATCGCCGATGATATTTTTCGAACGCCTTGACGAAGAAGGTAACGGCAACGAGATAGATACTTTAATTTAACACATACTTTAATTTAACGAGTCTTCTTAGCCTTCCTATGATATTAAGAGTTAAGAGACATATTGTATGTAAAATATTTATGACATACGATATATATTACAATCAAACTGCAATCGACATGCAACAATGCAACTGCAACTTAATCTTTAGAATTAAAACATTGAACTCTTTTGTTTTCCATAATTTTAATTTCAAAATAGATCTTAGTCGAAAATTAATTCAAAATTTATTTTTAATTTTTTAACTTTCAAGCTATTGAACTGACATACAGTAACATGTACGAAAAATTATCATATTAAATAACATAAAGCGGATAAATATAAATTTAAAAACAATATGATTAAAATCTATTCTTAAAAAATTTAATATATGATCGTTCCAGTATTTCTCTTGAAAGATCAGGTCCTTTCATTTTGGAGGGTATCTGTCTCTCCCGATAGTTGAGATCGTCCACCGAGAAAAACCGTTTGAAGCTGTGACAACGAAGCAAGAACGGAGCGACAGAGCAGCAGGAGAAAAATCAGTGGCGATACAACGAGTGACGCGTTAGGAAAAGGCGGCATTTGCTCTAGGAAGGGAAGGAGGGGGTAGTCAGTGGTGGCCGACCCGAAACGAGGGGTCGCGCCACTAAAGGCGGAAAGAACGGAATTTAATTAAGTAAAATTACTGTCGCACGGAGAGGCGAGAAGCTTCTCTCCGGGTGGAGCCCGACTAAAAAAAAAAAATGGTGATGCAAGACGTCACGCGAAGTGGTAGGAGGGCTCGCATAATGATCTCATCCCCTGATAAAAACGGAGTAATAGAAAGTAAACGAATTCGCGCGACCGGCAACTTCCTCCCGCTCCTCGCGATTAAATGCATGCTTAGAATACCATGGCGGGAATATTTACATGACTGGATAATTCCGGTTTTCGAACGATCTGCCTGATCTTAATTAATCTTCAATTATCTTGGACAAGCGAAGCGATATTATCGTGTTAAACACTATCGCGTTCGATATACTGGAAATGCTTTATATCATAATATTGAAGACACTTGTGTTATGTACATTTAGATTCGAGAAGTTATGAGTTATCTAAAAAAAAATGTCATTGGAAAAATAACCTCATATGCGGCATTTTGTAACTTTCTGAAAGTATAACTAGAAATTATTGTGTATAGATCCTAACAGAGCAGATCTCTCTTCGTTCGTGTACTTCTTCAAGAAGCCACGCAATCACATGAAACGGCCATTTACGCCGCATTTATGAAAAATAATATCTCTGTTGTCGCATGAGCGAATTCCTGCTAGCCATTTCTACCGAAACGATCGTGAAGATCGAGATAGACGTTGTTGCTCTAGATCTCAATTTTCCTCTTCCTTCCCTCTCTTCAAGATTATATTTTACTCGATATAAAGATACATCCACATCCATTAAAGACATGTTAAAATTTCTTTAATTTTTTTATTTCTTATTCGGCTTTTTAATAAAAATAAAAAACAGCGTGACATAATAAAATGAAACACTTACGTAATCATAAATCACAGTCGTATTTCAATCAAGCAGTTTTTAATAAATCAATCAATATAATAACTACAGCAAAAAAATGTATTAAAATTTTATTCGGTTCTGATTTTTTCTTTAAATCTTAAGCTGATAAAAAAATATTACCCTCTTCCTAATTTGCAAATCCTTCCTTGCGAAAAAATCGCCTTTGTTCAAAATATACAAACTTCCATCGAACCCCACCGCAATCCCCTATGCAAAAGCATATTTCAATATCCGGCCTACTTCAACCTCTTCGTCGAGAATACGCGTTTCAATATCCATTTCCTGTAGAGTGAATTATTTTTTTTCTTTTTTGAAACTCGTTATCAGGTATATCGGTCCGGATAAAACGCGTATGCACCGAGCGCATCTCCGTTGCGGTCCGTATAACAACGTGTTTTTTGTTGCATGTCTGCCGTATTGTGTCGGTACTGACCCACTTAGCGCTTCACCCCTATCTCTCTACCGGGATTCCCCTCTCTTTTGGAAAAAAAAAAAAGATCCATTGGTCCGCGCTTTTCCATTTTCCTGTCCCCGCACTTCGGCAGTTATTGCTTATTTGGAAATCCAAAGAGTCCCGGCATTGAATTGATTTATCGCGATGGTTATTTATGAAAAGCGATTATTCGTCCGGCGATGCTCGACTTTTATCACCAGGCTTTCCTCCTCCTCCCCTTTCTCTCTCCCTCTTCCCTTTCTCTTTGATTCCTATTTTCTCCGTTTAATTTTTCATTAAGGATATATCAGTTTTTCTTAAATTGATTTTTATAGATCTTGATTTGTTATATTGTGAATAGAAAATCGTATAAGATAAGAATATAGAAAACTGATTTGGCTCTGATCTCACTTTTGGCAGATTTCATTCGCTAGAGCAAGTCACGTCGTTCTTCGTTCACGTCACGATTCGTCACGCTGACTCACGAAAGAGCTAATTAATCTGTAGTAAAAGAACAGGGGATACAAAAAGGAAAGGGCAACTTTCGCGATGTCGATCTGGCTCTTGCTCATCGTCGTCGCCTTCGTCCGATTAAACGAATCGAGATATCACCTCGTGATGCGATTACAAGTCCACCGTCACATCCCTGTTACACGCGTTATCGATCGGAACGGTGTCACGCGTATCCTTCCGGATGGCAAAGCGTTTTGCCCCTGTCGCCGGGAATTAACGTCACCTCTGCCCTCAGACATCAGGGGTGGGCAAAAAAAGTTTTCGTTTCTCCCTGATTTTCTGAATGAACGCACGCCGAAAAGATTTTAACGCCAACGTAAAGCGGATGTCATTTAAGCCAGAATAATCTCGTTAGTATTATTACATAATAATGTAAACAAACAAACTAAATACAGCAAAGACTGTATTCTCTCTAATAGCAATGATTTGCTGAAAATTTTCAGAATAATATAATACGTATTGTTTAAATAAGATACAAAAAGAAAACGATTAATTAAAAATATAATAAATGCAAGCATCAATAATATCAGATCACTTATCGCTTAAAAATATACTTTTGGGAATGAGTTGTGTCCCGGGAATAAAATCGAATATAAGACGTGAGAAAAAGTAGCAGCTTGATATTTTAATAAAGAATATTACGAGGCGTCGCTCACTTACTTAGTCACACCGAGCGATTACGATAAATTAACAGCAGCTTATTTCCTTCCAAGAGAATATCCAGAAGATCTTTGCCGCCCCCGTTTCCTTCATTCACGATCTTTCTTACGGTCTTTAATTACCGATTTAATTAGTTGGACGATACTCTATCGCGGGATTGTCAATTAACTGATTTTAATTTCAATTCGCGAGCTCCAGGTTTAATCTCGACATTTACATGACATTGCTCGAGTAATTAATATTTTATAACAAACATCGCTTCATAACAATAAAACTCTATCTTAAGAAATCAAATTAATGGAGATGTTTTCTATAGCTAAGACATTAAATATCCGCAGCGATTAATTTCGTTATATAACACAGAATCCCAAATACATCACATCTCGTATTGAAAATTGTAATTAGAGAATACGGTGATTATGTTCGTTTATAAAATATAATACTTGCGACTGAGTTTTAAATGAGCGAACAATATGCACAAGAGCATCTAAAAAGCGCCGTCTAAAATATGCTGAAATGATGCATATATTATGCATCCCGCGATAAAATATGAATTTATGCACGCGTTGAGGTGGCTCGGCAATTCCGGCGAACGCTCATGTTTCTGTTTTCTTGACGTAACACATGGTTTCTCGGCTTGTCCTGGATTTTCGCAATACAATGTGGTTTGAAGAAATAACCGCGAAATGTGTTTCAATTCGTAAATGTATATCACGTTTTATCAATATTTTTTATGTTTACTATTACAATCAACAATATTAAATAATTCAAATATAAATTACATTTTAAAACGCAATCAGTAAATTTTATTTTCGTAATTTTTATTACAAATTATGTAAATATAATACAATTCAATACATATTCAGGTACAATTCTTTCATGCGAATTGCACCATATTTTAATTTGTAACTATATTGAATATTCTAGAGCTCATTTTCCACCTTCCCTCAAATTTGTTTAAAAAATTAAAATTTCTTGAGAAAACTTTAGTAGACATTATTTTCATCTTAAATATATTTTCATCTTATTTCTCCATTCTTTACATTAAAAAAATGTTATTTAAGCTTTGAATGTCAAATTGTTATACTATATTATGTAAGTAATATAATATGCAGAAAAAATACTTTTGTCCATATTCTGTTTAAATACTTCTACAAGTGTTTCCGGAAAGGAAACCGCTTTAAATACTTTTAAAAAATTATACAGCTACAGAAAGGAATATAGTTACATTTTTTTATTTACGTCACTAGTTAAGGGTTAACAGTTCGTTTTGGGAAGCAAAAAGATTTGATTACAAGCCGCGAATGCCGGTCACCGACGACGATTATGAGCAGGAAAAATACCGCAGAAAGAGGATCATCGCTGTACTAGGAAAGGCACTAACTCCCAACCGAAACTGGCCCGCGCAGGTATTAAAGAGCGACGTTAGTCACCGTTAAAATTTATATATTCCTTGGTTCGACCGCGAGCCACTCGTAACGGAGCCCTCAAAATATTCTCTTCTCTCTTGGGGTGAAAGACACGCCGCAAAATGGTTTAATTGGCGATCGTGTCGAGTGCTCGGTCGTACCAAAAAATTAGAGCTCGCGCAATGCGTAATTAATATTCAGTAGAATCAGAATGTTATAAAAGAACTTAGATAACGTAAGAGATTTTACCAACGACAAATATAATCAACCGAGAATATTCCAAGAAATTCCATAAGAAAATTGTTACGGAAATTGCTATTATTTGAAAGTATTACTTTTTTATAATATTATTATCTGGAAAAAATAATAAAGTAAGTAGTAAAGTAATTAAGAGAAATATTGTCTCTTACAGATACAATAAATAGCATATCGCAAGCATAAGAAAATAAAATCATTTAAAGATAAAAATAATAATAATGCAACATGAGAAAATTAGACTTCTTTTAATTATTAGAAGATTTTTTACTATTATTAGAAGATTTTTGTATGTATAATGTGTACGAGATATTTTTAACAATATTCATGTATCAAATTAGTGTCATGTCAGTTAGGTTTTAAGTTCGCTAAACCGACAGCAAACACGCACTTTTCACGACAATAAAACTAGGAATTACTGTAGAACATATGTTGTGCGAGGATGAAAAATTTGAAACATATGTATTCTACAATATTCCGGACATGTCACCGTTTAACTTTCACCATTAGCCATCGTTCTCTACTTCCAGTGGCATCTCGATCGCGCTATTTATTGCAAACCGAATGAATGGTGATGATTAAACGGCGACATGTTAACGTTTTATATGTGAGAATAAATACATGTTCGATAAAATAATAATCAATTTTCCAAACAATATCCAAATTTGCTTTTTATGCTATGCATTTTATTGTTAATATTATTAACATGATTATTATTTTGACAATGTTGCAAATATTTGTCATCAATATGTACATATATACAGAATAGAATAAGTAATTTCCTCTTCGTAATAATTACAATTTTCGGAAGACTTGTCACGGCTGAGAGTCACTGGTTCAAAGCGTCAGATACCGGTGCATTCACCTTATGAAAGTCATTAATCTTGAGGTACGCAGAGCCGGCCAATTAACAGGGCGGAATCAGGGAATGGCTAAAGTAGATACTGATTCCGATCGATTTCGGGCTTAAGTCGAGAGCTGCCGCATCGCTGCAGCGAGTCAAGTTATCGATCCGTTGTCCGTTCGTTCCCGCGAATTCGGCCTGCCGGCCAGTCGGTCGACGCGACGGTCCATCGATCCCGCAAATCCAGCTACCAGATCGACTTGTACGTTTGCACGAACTAAGCTCACGAGCTACGATCATCTTCCTGTCCACAAATCTCCTAAGACCTATAGTAGCACGTCCACCACCACCAGGGCCTTTCGCCAGCTGCGTGCCAACGCACCTGATGCGCCAGTGCATCGCAAATGTGCATTGCATTGCACAATATTGCAATACGATACCGATTGCACATGATATAATAGTGGATAAATAGGATAAAATTACACAAAATTACACAAAAACTGTTTACTTGAGAAGTCCTCTCGTATATATATTTTTATATTCTTAAATATCTCTTTTAAATATATGTAATAATAATATTTAAATATATGTAATATATATACAGAGTGAGAGCAAAAAGTATTCGTACAAGGAAATTTTTTATAAAAAAAGTCTTATTTGTAAAAAATAAATATTAATTATATAATATAAACAAACGAGCTTCGTATGTATTTCTGATTCTAGAAGCTAAATTTCTCGATTGTACGAATACTTTTTGAGCATCCAAACAATAAAATTTTTAATTTTCGCTTATTTTTCAGATGATGCATTTTCTATAATTAACACACATCTTTTTGATAATTTTAAGAAACATACAATCATACAAATTTTATTCTTTATGAATAAATTGTTAATTACCTAGCAAGAAATGAACATTAATTAAGCATTGAATCGATGTCGATGACATCGAATTGATGTTGAAATCATCGTATCGATATCGATTCGACATGATGTTTGATGACTCATTTCTCTAAATAATATTTATTTCTTAAAAATAAAGCTTTTTTAAAAAATATTTTCTCTGTTCGAATACCTTTTGCACTCATTGTATGTACATTTTTGACACATTTACTTCAAATTAAAAGAAAACATGATTCTCTTTATATAGGATTAAGCGAAATAAATAATATAATAGATAACTCACCTATGAATACTATATACTATCATTCGATGCTTCATTTTTTCTTTTTGTTTCTTCGTAGCACTCACATAAAATTCATTCGCAAAATTTAAATTAATTATAATCACGGCAATAATTATCAGCATAAGATTATCACACAATATTTTGTACACTACTCTCAACGCGTATAGAGAAAGAATAGTACGAAGAAAAGAGTACGGTTATACAAAGTTACAATTCATACGACATCCGAGACGACAACAAAATTATGAAATTATGGGATTATTATTAATTAGGTGTAATATAATTAATTAAATACTGCTTGACTAGCAGGAAATTGATTTCGCATTATTCATTTTAACAACTGAAGTATCCAAAATTAACATTGGTATCATAATGAATTGTAAGGAAGTCTGCTACTTTGCTTCGTTTGCTATTTTAAACGAATGAATAGGATGAAATATCTATCTCAATAGCCGTCACGTCAATACGTTTATGAATCGCAGTAGCTAATTAACTCGTTAATTAACGAATAATTATGCAAAGTAATGTAATCGTTATAATAATCACGATCGCATCTCGAGAGATATTGCGACACATGGAACGATTTGCGCTGTTACATACCGATCCGGATAACACCACACGAATGATAACGCGCGCGATCTTGCGTAAAACAATAACACCGATCGTTGAATGCCGCGCGTCAGAAAATTCTCCGAATTCAACGTACGAATCATTTAACGGACACTGCAAAGTACGTCAAATATTTCATTTCGTACATCTCAAATAAATTATTAACGATTATAACTGCTTTTCTGCGTGTTATTTAATTCATTTTAGCAGTTTACGTGTGTTACATTAATGCTTTCAATCCAAATAAACAAATTACATTTTAATCTGCAAAAATTGCGAAGCATAACGCGGAGATGTATTCGTATAAATATTAAAGAAATAATATCTTCTAAACAAAACGATAATTTACAATTCTCGTCGCAATGATTTCTATGATCTAAATTAATAAATCGCATGAGATATCTGCATTCCTGCTGTCTCAGTATTACCATAAAACAATTAATCATTAAACAATTAATTACACGTATTAACAATTATTAATTCTTTAGAGGAAATCGTGTTTTCTCTCGGTTCTCAGCCGATTGCGTTTCGAGAGATAATGTGACACACGCATTACTGCCTGCCAATTCGGATCTCGACGTGCGAATGACAACACGGATGGTCTTGCTTGACAAACATCAAAGCCATTTACTAGCCATTATTCTTGCTTTGAAATATTTAACGCTTTAATCTCAAATATATTCTGTTTCTTGCAAATTCAAAATTAATTTTGAATAGATCATCATAAATAAAATCTGACATTTGAAGAATAAAGCCTTCGTTATAAAAAATATTTGTAGGTATAAAATGATTTATCATTATTTTTTTCCGAATTTCTACATGAAAAAAGTAAAAATTGTATGATTTCGATTAATCAAGAATTATGATTTTAGTCGATCAAGAAAGATTAAGTCGCCATAAAAAAATGTGACGATTCATTTTCGTGATTTACTATTAAAACAATGTTTTCTCTTCCAAGATATAAAATTTTGAAATAAATATAATAGTAATAATAGATTATACGTACATTTCAACGCGTAAATTATATATGATAACATTGATTAATTTTTATCATTTACAGCTCGACGACATAGTAATTTTGGCGTTTTTATCTTAAATTTTTCTATTCCAATTAATAGAGAGAATATGAAAGTAATAACTGAGGACATTCTATATAGTAACTACAAATAAAATAACGTTAATTTAATCAAAATAATTCAGTTGAAATAACCTCATAAATTTTAATGATTGTGATGAATTGAACTAAATTGCAATCAATATAATTAAATTAAAATTACTCTTACCAAAATTGCTTCGATCAAATTACCTGTTATTATTATTTTTTCATTACGCGATTCACCGAAAATTACCGATGCAACTAGACGCTATTTAACGAAAATTAATTATGCATTTCGGATCTGATTATCGACGCGAGCAGGTCGTTCTTCACGTTAATTATGCTTTCATTCGTCTGTCCTCGTTCGGGAATATTTGACCATGATATAAGTTGAAAATAAGTTTTCATTTCGAATAAATTCAGTCATGCTAATTTCTCTTCATTTGCGTTTCAATAAAATAAAACAGTCTCGCGCAATTTACGCTTAACGTTTTAATTTGACATATGTATTTTCGCATGTGATGTGAGAGATGCGCAATATAATTACACAACTAGCTGTACTCTCTCGCATATAAATATAAAGCAGTCATTCTCATTAACCTTTTCGGTTCTTATGCCAATTTTCTTGAGAAATTTGATTTTGTCACTGATGTGTATATATATATATATATATATATATATATTTTTTTT
>NW_012130118.1:117022-129183 GCF_000143395.1 Atta cephalotes | reverse complement strand
ATAAACGATTGCAGGATCCCAAATGATAAGAAATTGACCAATTCTAATCAAGTAGTCTCCCTACATTTGACTGTGCTTGATCAGTTTCCTACGACTTAAGATTCCACGATCATCTACGAGTTCTATGTAAACGAGCCTAAAGTCTATTTAAAAGATAGGTTAGATTCTATATAATTCGCTTCTGTTGTTCTGTAATAATTATTCTGTAATAATGGTTGATATAGTAGACTAACAACAAACACAACAACAAAATTTGTTGTCACATATTTACGGATCACTGGTTAAAAGTACTGGTGGTTGGATTAACAAAATCCTTTCTCTCAATGGGAAAAGAATCCAAACAAATACAAACACGAAAGGGTCAAAGATATGACTGCCGCGGCAATGAAGATGGCTGGTAGGCCTACCTTGGTCGAATACAAGGCAGCGGGTGGTCTTGGCAGCGAGTCCCGGGGGCAGAGCGAACCTGTAGGCCGGGCCCGGCGACAGCCCCAGCCCCAGACCGAGCGCCTCCGCGCCGCATCGGCCCCCGAACACAGGCCCCACTAAAATCACCCATATAACAGTGGCATCAGTCATCGTCATCTCATTAAGATAAGCAGACACAAAATTATCAATTAACAAGAGTTTATCATGCACAGCGGAAGATACCCGACAACACTTTCAGGTAGGCACCGCGATTGACGGTGGAATAAATAGATCTTTTCTTGAAACCTGAAAGTTCCGAGAAGTCCTTCGTTTGGATATTATCATTTTCAATTAATGGAGTCTTTAATGAGATTTCCCCAATATATCCAATGAATATTTAAGACCAAAATGTATAATTAAATTATTATTATTTGTTGTGTGACACATGACTTAGTAATAAAATTAATAATAATCATCAATGAATAATAAAACTAAGTACGTACTACGTATAGAAAAAGTCGTGCAATAAGATGAAAAAATGAGTACATTAAATTTTAAAATATTAATAAAAATAGAAAAGGTTGGAAGAGATAATTGAAAAACACAATTGAGAGAAAATAAAAATTATTTCGCATTTACGTCTTTAGTAAAAGATGTTATCATGTCATGCATTAATTTGCGAACGTAATTAGTTATTTAAGCCGATAGAATAATTAATTAAATCTTCATGAAATTACTAATACATCAATTAATTAATATTTATAATAATATTTATAATAATTCTCTATCAAATGTACTTTTTAAATTTAATGTTTTGAAATCTATAGTTTTCAATTATCAGTCTAAGTTCTATCACTAAGTTCTCAAAAGGTTCATAAAACTTTCCGCTTGCTCGATTCAATTACGCGTCGTACTCGTGCGACTCGTACATCCCTAAATATACGAAGCGAATTAGCGAGCAGGATCAAAAGGTGGAGCACCAATATGCCCTCAAAGGCCCTCGTCGTTTTGCCTCCGGAGGCTTTATTATGATCCCATGTAGATATTACGCGTTGTCATTACGAGATAAGTTCCCGAAGGAGTTTATTGCTTTTTAGTGTACATTCAGCACGTGCCGACCTGTCGACCGTCGACAACCCCCTTTAACTCCCCGTGTGATCGCCTATACATTTCTGTCCCTTCTTCTCTGCCTATCGAAATTCATATTCCGATGAATCGATATTTGAATATCAGATAATACAAAATTTCATTAGATTTTAATTTCAAATATATTTCAAAATAAAAACGTTAGAATTTTTTATCATAGAAATTATATATGAGTATGAAAAAGAAAAAAGATTTACATGAAAAAAAAAAATTAAAAGTTTTCAACAATAAATTAAATCCTGATTACAAGAATGTTGTGAAAAAATTATTTTCAATTTAAGTTATAATAAATACACAATCAGCTAACAGAAATTCTATTTACGTAATTTTTTATAATACAAAATTTTATAATACAGATATTCATAATAGTATATAAGCAAAAAAACCAATTCTTCGGAAAAAATAAATAAATTAAAGACCTTAACAAATTTGTTCAACATTATTCTGGTTTTATGGCAGGCTTGAGCAAAAAACTGTTCTTTGTCTTTCGAAAGAGTGAGATGTGCTAAGAGTAGCTTCCAGGTTCTATTCGAATTTTATAAAAGAGAGAAGGGAAAGAGGCGCACAATACCGAGCCATAATCTAAATTCATGTCTGACGGGATCTCAAGACGGATAAGTACATCGAGCATAATGGCGGCGACTTAACATATTTTTTAAATTGCGCCTTTGAGATGCAGAACGGTGGCTTACCATGCGGAGGTGGGTTCCTTCTCCTCTCTTTCTCGTTCACTTTTAGCCTTGTGGCCTTAGTAGCTTACACGCTGATTAAGACACCCGATACAATTAGGCGGCGAAAAGAACCTTAAAAGACGCGCGTGAGGGGAAGCCGCCAACCTTTAGATGCCTACGAACGTAGATGTGTAACGGGTGTCCACGGATAATGGTAAACATTATTCGCCAGCAGAAAAGGTATATAATTTATACAAATTTATAATTTATATTGTGTTTCCTTTCCTCATTATGTTTCAGAATTATTTTTTCACTGAATGTTATAATTACCGATATAGAAAAAAATTTACTAAGTTTTAATAAATATTTGTTTAAATAGTATCTATTACTATCTAATTAAATAAATAAATATTTATCGATAAAAAAGATATTAAATTAATGAGTCTTATATATCAAATAAATATATGTTTAGCAAATATTTAGTTGATACTAACATTTGTTAAAATTTAATATATTTTTTTCAGTATACAGTTACGAAGATTATACATCTAAATTCTAAAGCGTCCTATTTAAAGTACAAAAGTGGACCCTTGTCTTACGATGATTAATAGAGAAAGATCTTTTATACCAACAAAATTGTTTATCTACAAAGAACCTCATGGTTGCTACCTATCGTGTTATATCAATTATCTAATATTTTCGGATCTAAATGACCCATTGCTGTAGCAAAGGGTTAAGCTTGCTTGAGTTAAACTTGTTTTGAAAGAGTTCAAAGAATTACTTTTTCAGTTAGCTTTTTAAAAATTCACAGAATTTCTTATACATTGAAATTTTTCCAAATAATTTCCCTTTTGTGAAAGTATAGTAGTATAGGAGTAGTATAGAAATAACTTTTAATAATGTGCATCATATTACGTGTATGAATCGCATTGTTTGATATCGAAAGGGTTAATGCCATAACGTTAATTCTCTTTCTCCCTCCGCTCGTTCAGTCGAGCTCGTCAAATAAACGAACGACGACAAGCAGCTGCGGGTTTCTACGTCACGAACGATGACGGACCAACGAGCACCTCGAAAAAGGTGACGCGCGTCATTCCACGCCGATCGATCGTCATTCGGTTGCGCGTTCGCGAAATGATCGCGCTCGATGATCCGCATTGACGGCCGAAAAACTTCCACCCACGTCGAGCACGATGCAGCATGATCGAGTATTATCCGTCGCGTTCACGTCGCTTTCGAAAATCATGTAATTTCGACGAGTTCATAATGGAAGTCTTGCGAACGAGTGATTGGAAAATGGTGAAAATTTATGAACTACCATACAATTGCAGTTGATGAATAAATCCATAAATATACTATACCTACAGGAAATAAAGAACGTAATGCAAAAAATCAATGGTAATAATTAATTAAATTTTATATTTAAAAAAATGACATTTTAAATCGTCAATCCTGTATTTTGTTTTCTAAATCTCTCTTTATATTTAATACATTTTGAATTATACTAAAAAGATATTAATATAACAGTAATTAATATTATTAATTACATTTTTAGAAAAATATAGTAGAAATTTAATAACATAAAAATTATATTGTAGATATATCATTATATTGTATTTTCTAAAAAAATATGAAAAAAAATAGAAATTTTATGGACACCCCGTAGACGAAGTCAGGTGTATAGCGCAACGAATTGGCTCGTTTAAGCCGCGCGAGTCAAGTCGGTCCGTGATGAAAGCCGCGGACTTTGTTAACGTTAATCCTCATGCGGGACTACTGTGCATGCTCGGCTTCACAGCCGAAAGGTTCGTCTCGCCAATTACAAGCGTGGAAATCGTCAACTTGAAGATAATCGGGAATCAGCATCACCCGCCGCGTACAACGCACCATTTACGTCCTCTCTTACGACTTGGCGAAAGTTTTAACTACTCATTGCAAGACGCTCATGTGATTTTTTTCAAAGTAGGATAAAATAATATTACGTATAAATTAACTGGCTCAATATAATTCTTGAACACTGTAGAAATTTCTAAAATAAAAAACTATATATTGCTTCTCAGTTAGTACAAATATTGCTGACAAAGAGATTATTTCAAGAGACAAGCAACAACAAATACTTAGAACACATTGAGAAAAATATCTTAAATTTAAATAAATATTTATTTGAATAGTGCCAATTAAACGTTTACGTACTAGTAAATATTCACTTAATAAAAACAAATGATTATTAAATCAAATTAATGTTTTTGTATCGAATAAATATATTTTAATAAATATTTAGTTGGCACTATTCGAATAAATGATTTATTAAAATTTAGTATTTTTTTCTATACAATCAATGTAATGCTTGACAACAAATGTTTTGAAACACATTTTAATTGATCAATTAGTAAAATTCTTTCTTCTGATCAATCAAATGCTTCATTTGTAATGAGACTTTGACTGCTCTCTAAATTTTATGATATAAAAACAAGTTCTTCCTTCTCATATATAATTAAATATTGTCTTAAAGTAAAATTATAGATAGTCATCGGAAACTCCACATATTCGGGATTTGCGGGACTTTATTTTCAAAATCTGATGTCTGAAGTGATCTTGGAATGCATTCAATGTCCACATAACGTGTGTGTCTAACTACTACAACAGCGCAACTGCGAATGGTTACGCATCGCGGTTAAGCTTGACCGGAGCTCTGACTCGAAGTGTCTCTACTTGTCTACCTAGTGGATCGACATCGATCGGGAATGATGGAACCGTGCATGAATGAAGAAGCGAAGATGCAACGACTGCCGTACATGGCGCGCAAGACGAGTCCAGGAGTCGTACGATTACCGATGAATCGACATCGTCGCAGCTGACAGCCGATCCCTGCGATCTTAATCTGGCCGCTCACAAGAAGGAAGATCCGGTAAGAGCGGCTGAAGGAGAAGGGCCGGGAAAAAATCGCAGAGCATCACGGCGATCGAGCGAACCGGAATCCGTCTGTCGGTCGGCCGACCGGATCAAGACACCCTGAATAATTCATCACTGAGATCGAACGCGGGGTCCGACGACAGACAACCTCCCTGCATGTTTGCGCTGCGTGTCGAGTGCGCGCCTACCCTTTTCCCTCAACGCAACACGAAGCGACGGTGAAAGCAAATTTACATGCTGTATATTTTTGATGATTATATTCTGGATGAAAAAAGAGGCACATAAACTATGTTTCCACGTGATGATAAAAATAATCATTCGTAAGAAATGAATGGTAGAACTAACATAAGTCAAGAATAATTAAAAATCTTCTATTATTTTAATTATTCAAGACAAAATATGTAGCTAGTACCTTTAATATCCGTTTCCACCAATGTTAATTAACATAAACTTCGGTTTAACTTGCTCTTTTTGTAAATAGAAAAAAATGAAGAGTTAATTGAACTAAGATTAAAATTGAACACTGGTATAGAAATGGGCGTAAGTTACTTATCCTTATACTAGTTAATCAAGATAACGCATGTGACAAAAACTCATCTCGAGATGCATAAAAGAACGCGACTAGCAAGCTGCGAAAAAAACAGGAAAATGAGAAGGGTAAGAAGAGCGAGGAGACTTAAGACTGAAACGGGAGAGAGTGGATTGGGTTGCAGCGAGTTAACCGGCTCAGTACTCGGCGTGAGATCCTGTTAGACAACGATGTCAAACTGACGATATGACGCACAAGACGTGAGACAAGTTGGGAGAATCGAGGTAGAACAAGAAAAAAAAGAGCAAGTCTCTCCAAAATAATCGCAATTATTGAAGCTAATCCTTGCAATGTTATACATAATTCCAAAAAATTGTGTAATCCTATACCTATAAACTTGTTGAATCTTATTAATTAACCCGCATAACCAAAAATTGTATGTTCAATAATATTAACTCAATTATCAATAATCAACAAAGAAATATGACTCTCCAATTTATTTAAATATATGATAAAAAAATTTTATTTGGAATTTTCGTATAAAATTATATATTAGATTTCAGAATTCGTTAATTTAGTACTGATTTAACTTTTAATAATATTATTTAATATTATTTAACATTAAACGGATAAAAGAATATACCTTGAAAATTATCGATACAAATAATTAAATCCCTATCAAGATTTGATGATAACAAATTACATTTACAAATGCAACATGCAATAATAAATCATATGTATGCCATACATATTATGTAAAAATAAAATTTGTATCTGAGAGACGAAGAGGAGAGATTAAAGAGAGATAAAAAGGACAAGATGGAGATAGAGGGACAGAGACGGCAGGGAGTCAGGGCGTGATAATCGACATTGATTTCCAATGTAGCAGCCGGCGTGTATCGATTGTGGAAAGACTAATGGCTAACGCGGTTAACCGTATTATCCCACAGCGGAAGTCCACCGATTGAAACGGGAACATAAATAGCGGCGAGTCTCGAATCGTCCAATTCAATTATTAGTTTAATAATCAAGGATGACAATTTTCTAAATAACTCGATCTACGGGAATGTCATAGATAATATAAAAATAAATTCATCACCCAAATATTAGAGAGAATAAAAAATCGTGTCATGCAATGAAAAATAAATCATATCACATTCTGAATTATGATTTTATTATTCCATATCCTCTCTTAGATTAAATATACGATTGAATATAAGGTGAGATGCAACGTATATATTGCATAAAATATTTTATAATATAATATCCTTGATTTTCAGTTCTATTTTTGATAACAAAAAGTAATGATATTTTATTGCGAGATGCGAAAATATTAATTTCTTATTAGATAATTGATTAGATTATTATACGATCTCATCGCCTGATAATTCAATGAAACAACTTCCGACGAAAGCAATAAATTTTGCGAGAATAATTAATAAGCGATGTTTTTTTTATCTCCCTACATCCTTGAAATGTGCAACCGCGGTCGATTCTCCGAGAAACTTATCTCGGCAGTCTTTATTAATTTCGTAACTTTTCGTAAAGCAACGCCGCGCCCGAGTCTGATGTGTAATCGCGCATAGTTCGCGATGTTGGTCTTCTTCGCTCGCCATATCTGGTCAACGAGTTTATACGCTCTTTTCGGTGAAGATTCCCGAGATTTTTCGTCCTCCCGCATGTTCGGGCCGGATCGTCAATCGAGCGAGAGCCGCCAGAGAGGACGTCCGAAGTTTCTCAGGGCGTTCAAGTTTCACGGTGGTTGATATTTCATACAGAGTGGGTAACGGGGTACCCCATCGTCGTTCACGTTCTCCATCGTAGCATCTATATAATGCTTTCGCCCGTTATTACGCTCCCGACCTATGTACACCCCATTGAGTAAAGTGCGGTTTAGCATCCGGCTTGCGCGACACGCGGGGCTTCCCTCTCGCTATCTCAGCATCATCTTAGAGACACTCGACGTGCAAATTTCGCGATGTGGCGAGTAAAAACAGGTCAGTCCTTATAAGTGGTCTTCAAGTTTCCTAAACCGTTGGTTACCAGATCTGCTTTCTGTGACTGAACTTGCTTTCAAAAAGTATATATGGAACTCAAAATGAGTTATAAACTTTTGGAACTCAAAATGAGTTATAAAATCTATAATAGTATATTACGGTGCGAAAATTCCAAGATTTTAAGAGTTCGATCCTCTAATATCATCAAGATATCAAAATTGTAAAATTTTAAGATCTTAAAATTATTAACTAAGACTATTGATAAAATTCAAATATTGATATTTCGTCAAAATTAAAAACGATTTTTTTATTGAGCATAACTGACGTCATCTATGGAAATGGATGTAAAATAGCAGATGGTTCGCGGGGGTAAGAATCGCGAGAACGCGGTTTGCGCGGCGCGTATCGTTTATTTAATCGTTGTTTTTAATTATATCAGATTTGCGCGTGTCTGGGATTCTCACGGTAAGAGACAATAAGGACATTCATTCGTGTCTTCGTGCGTTTATACTGCGCACAGGGACAGCGGTTTCTCTTAAGTCTTAATCGTTCGGCACGGAATGCGCGTTTAATGCAAAAGAGAACACAGCTCGCCTGTGTTCCACTTCGCTTGTATTTTCTACTTCTGTCGCGCCAACACCGCGTCGGTTGTTTTACGATCTGTCCTCAGTTCCCCGCGAGTTCTTCAAGATCCTGCTGATCTAGCGGCTTCCCTGGCCTGACGCTAATAGCACCCGTGTTTCACGCGATCTCTTGATCTCATTACGATTTACGCGGTCGTTGGCAAAGCTCCGATGCTCTCCTCTGCCTTAAATTTTAATTATATTTCATTAACAACTTTACATTCGTAATGCAAAATATAACAGAAATTTTAGAATGTTGATAATCATTTTTATTTATAAAGTAGAAATAGATTTATTATCATATGCGTGCAATCATATAAATGCTTTATTTGATTATATTTAATATTTTTAAGATATAAAATATTTTATGTTTCAGAATGGATTATGTAATTCTCGCTGCTATATGGAGAGAATTTTATAAATAATATTGTACATATCATAGAGAATGCAACATATAAAAGCAAGTTGTTTAATTCCGTATTCAATATTGAACAGGATAGCGGACAAGTCGATAAAAACCAGTACGAAAATTTAATATTCAGTGCATGTCCGCGTATCGCAAAATTGTACGATAAATAGTCAAAAGCAATATCTCGCAATAAAGACAATTGCTTTGGAATTTCGATTTTGAAAAAGAAAACCAAATATGGGTGCGACGCGAATGAGAAAAAAGCAAACAACGCTACTATGTACACGTATAAATCGTGAGATTGAATCAACAAACGACGAGATCGAGTAATTGGAGAAGAGAAGCCATATTAAGAACACACACACAGATTATCTCTCCATCGCGTCAAAGTTTCCACTATCGATATTTCGATCACAAAAAGCGTGAATTATTTTTTTATTGTTAATATTCTCAATTCTCGATATCGATATTTGTAACGTAATATGAAAAATAAGTGCTAAAAGTAATATTCATCGAGAGCATTCGTTCGTTATGTATATAAAAAAAATTCATTTATTCTAATATTCTAATGGCAGCATTCAACATCCAATATTCGATATTTAATATCACGTAACGTTCTAGCCAATATTCAATTATGTAAAATTTAATGTGCGTTTAACTTCCTAAGTTTCTTAAGTAATGAAAGAATTTCGTAACACATTTTACGTTCGCAATGTTAAGACGATGCAAAATATTTGGAAAGAAAAATATTTAAAAAAATCTTTTTAAGAAGTAATTGGCTAATCAAACGAAAGGTTAAGCGAAATCCTATGATTTTATTTCTTGGCGAACAGTAAGCTCAGTTGGGGATGGCAAAACTCTGCGGGGTAGAAAGGAACGAGGAATTCGAACGCGACAAAGAGGGTGAAACAGCCTATCGGAATTATTCCGACCAGTCATCGGGACTTATGCCGCTTATGGGATTACACCGGCATTAGCCGGTAGAGCTTGTTCTCCACCATTCTATACGAGATCCGCGATAAAGCCGGGTTACAAGCAGCATTTCTAGCGAGTTGGCCCCGGAAACTTCGCAACTATTTAGAGATCTGTTCTTCGGTAATAATACATGTACGTTCCCCCGGATTCGATGTGAACACGTATTCACATATGTAACGTTTCCAAACGTTTTCACGTCTTAAATTGTTGTCTAATTTTCTTTATTGCTATCTCAATCGTTTACAATTATATAAAAAATTACATTCTTTCTATATATTATACATCATAAGAAACTATAATATTAAATTATAAATTAATTTTTAATTCAATCTTCTAAAGACTTGACAAAAATCGTGCAAATTGGCGAAACAAGATGTCTCCTATTCCTTATCGACTTTTTAATTTCCCCTAAGCATGCACAGGCAAAAGAGGCAGTACACATCGAGTAAATTTACCGAATCAATTTGAAGGAAACCAAGTCTGAAGAATCCACGAGGATATCTAAGGGATAGAAGAGCAAGGATAGGACACTCTAGGACAGAGAAGAGAAAGTGAGGGAGGAAAAGGAGGGAAACACAGAAGAGGAGGCTACTTAAAATCTCGGCGTTTGAGGCGTACAGAGAGGAATTTTTTTCGGCGAGCATTCCGCTCCTTTAGCGAAGATTTTCGTCCGTTAGACACTTGGCTGAGCGCGCGCGCGTATCCTCCTTTGCCCTCTAGGAGCAAGGGCGGCTGGCTCGGCCGGGGGATGCTCGCGGATCTTTTCCCTGTAATTAATTTAAGAGGGTTCGCTCGAGCTACTCCGATTCCCGTGGCGTCTCGCGGATCACCGAGAAGACGAGGAGGGTTCCTCGTTTCTCGTTGCTTTCACTCTTCTCCCTCTTAACGCGCCAGTTTTTCGCCTTTGCACACACTCTTGCGCTCGATGAGGATCAATTCTCATCATTCGCAAAAAAAGTGATTTTCGAAGAACAATATATCCTAAAAAAAAAATAATAATAAGATAATTATTTCACAAATTCTTTTCAATTCTGTACCTAACTAAATGAAATTTTTTGCAATTATTTTAACAAAATCGTTCTTTTCGTGAATAAAAAGTTTTAATCTCTTCAATCATTCAATCCATGTATCATATATTCTAGATGTGTGGAAGCGACGAAAATAATTCCGAGATATTCATCCACGCAGTCTACTAACAATCCACGATAAGAATAATAAGATTCGCGCATGACAAAAATGGGGTGAGAGTTAAAGTCAGATTTATGTCTCTAATCGCTCATTAATACGGAGCTCTCTCGCGCGCGATCTACCAAACAGCGTCTTCGAGGTTGTAAATCCAGGAGTACAGTAGTTCGCGAGTCCTTTTCGTCCGAGTGTAAAACGGTGCTAAGCCTGTGTCCCCGAGCAGAGTGCGAGAACGAATAGAGAAAAGAGAAGAAGGAAAAGGAAGAGAGGTGAACGTCGTAGACGGAGAAGAATCGGGATGCCGAGGTGCTACTACTCAAGGAGCAAGGCCAGGAGGAGGATAGGGGAGCGTGGTAATCCAAGATTTATCTCGCAGTCTGTGACATCAGGACTGCTGCTTCTGTTGCTTCAAGGGCTACCGGATCTCTCCGCCTTCGCGGGCTGGAAGCGATTTGCGCGCGAAAGAGAAGAAAAACGAGTTACAACCAACGTTTCGACTTCCAACTTGATTGCCTGAGTAAATCGTTAAAATGCAATGCGTTTTTCAATACATATTGAATATATTAAAAAAAATGGATCTCCGTTTGTATATTTTCCTCATTCTACCTGCAACGATAATTTGATTTATGGAATAATATTGATTCTGTCAAGTTCAATAAGAGCAAAATAAAAAACGATCTAAAAAAATTTGATAATTAAATATTACGTGTAATAATTAGCAAATTATTATTTTTCTCATAATTATTACTCTTTCACAAAGATATTTTTTAAATAAGTAACATACATTTCAGATCATCGTTTGCATCCGTGATTCAGGAGGCGAGAAGTCGCAGAGTCGTGAGAAACGTTCCGCAATTACATTGCGTCGGTACATACAGCCTCAGCATTATAATCTTCTGCGGAGGTGAAGAAGCGAGAAGAGAAGTGGACGAGTGGGTCCGGTTGTGATAAATCGTTGCGGCCAATAGTAGCCAGCCGATCTTCTCGATTAAAGTAAAATATATGGCAGCTTTAATTACGAAGAGATTTCGGAACGCGACTCGGGCTCTCGCCGAGAGGAAGCGAGCGAGAAAGCAAAATGGAAAGAAGAAAGAGAGATAGAAAAGAGAGAAATGGAGAAGAAGGAGCAGGTGAGATCGAGTATCGAGGCGGAGAAGAGTAGGGATCAGAGGAGGGGGCGACCTTTGAGATGCATTATTCATGGGGTGTGAGAAGATACGATATGATCCAATATGTGGCCCGCCCATACCTACTAACTGCCGACGAAACCTGCGAGAGAGAGAGAGAGAAAGAAGAGAGAGAGAG
>NW_012130118.1:113346-116365 GCF_000143395.1 Atta cephalotes | reverse complement strand
GAGAGAGAGAGAGAGAGAGAAGAGAGAGAGAGAGAGAGAGAAAGAAAGACAGAGAATCCTCTAAGCTGCTGAAAATTGGTCCTCGAATTTTCGCGTAATTTAGAATACAAGGGATGCCGCCTCGCTAGTTTCCCTCGCAAACTCGTGGCTACGAATCGGTCGGAGCAACGTACGTTATCGAATCTACCGTTTCCCCCAACCGCGTCTACCATCGTCCATATGGGCTTCGCGAGTTCTGAATATTTAAAGAGATACGCGACTCGTGCGGTTCTTAAGAAGATGCAAATACGACCGAAAAGCTCGTTGAGCAAAGCAAAAACAAGTATCAACAAGATATGAAATATCAGAATCAGAAGCGGTTTAAGATTATTAGCATTTTAATTGACAATTGCAAAAAATTAAAACTTTTTATACTATATAAAACTAATATACAATCTCAATAAAATTTAAAGCGTAACGTAAAGTAATAATAACAGAAAAAAGATTTTAAAAATTACTACAAACATTTTAATATATAAAATGATTTTGATGAGATTTTTTTACAGTGTTCGTATTAAATGTAGAAAATATTACATCACTATTTTTTAAATATAAATACTATCAATTGTCTCTCTTTCTTACAAGCCTTCAGTTAAAATGATGTTTAAATTTTTAAAAATCACTCAAAGAGAATTCCTAACTGAGAGAGAACGATTTAAATTTCACGTGGAAAAGTTATGAGGCCTTCGAGAAGACGATCGAGGGAACGAGAAGATTCTTAACGAGAGTAAAAGGCGTAAAATACTGAGAGTGAATACTCAGGTGGTTTAGCATTCGTAACTTTACGCGCCTCTATGCACCCTTTACGCAAACGAAGTTTCTGAACTCTTTCGGCACGCATGCTTATCTTAATAGTGCAACGTTGTAAGGATAAAGTCGACGTATTTACAACGACTGAGAAAATTTTCAAGATGTGTGGTCTCACGATGTTAAAAGAACGCGAGATGCATCTATAATCAAAGAATAAACTATTTGTAACGATAGTATTAATATAGAGTCAGACAAGTTTCACGATATTCCACTGTTCATATGTATATTATATGTATATTTTAAGAACATCCGAAATGAAGGTTCTTCTTCGAAATAGGAGATGCTCTTCGACTTTTCACAGCAAACGTGGGAACCACGAACATGGGAACATTACTATAATCCTCGTATGCCGGAATGGGTTTTCGCGATCGAGCGGATCGCGATGTGAGTAACAACTTAAGACTGCACCATCGCACCATCGCACCATCGCCGCGTGTTGTAGTTGCAGGCCGCACGAGTCGGACGAGCAAGAGCGGCGCGGTGTATTAACACACAATGAGATAGTTTTGTTCCGTCGCTCCGAACACGGGACCGCGCTTGTTCGTTTCGATGTCGGCAGCCACGTTCCATACCACGGATACTTGGTGCACCGGGTGTCTTGATAATTCGCCACGAAAAAAGCAGAGAGCAAGTGTGTGCTCGTTACGTGTCGACGAATTATACGCCACGTACGACATCACGTTTACGGAATATACGAGGTGTACAATTGAGCTTAACAATATAGCTGCTCGCTCCTCCTTTGTGGAAAATGTCCGATAAATCGATTACTAGTAGATTGGGACTCACAGAGAAAATGTACTTACGTTAACAATTCTATATAACGCGAGCATCTATTTGTGAAAGAATTTCTCGGCAATAAATAAAATTTAAACTTTTAAAGTAAGTAAATAAATATGATGTACAATAATCCGTACAGAATATTAAATATATGAAAAAAATGCTTTTAAAGTAGTAAAACAGAATTCCTACAATTTATATTATACTACACTAAAAATATTTAAAAAAATTTTTTAAGAATCCCATTCATCAGAAACAAATATACCCGAAAAATTATTTTATATATCAAAAGTACGTACAAAATAAAATGTAGTCTCTAAAAGAAACAGAAAATAAAAAATTGGCTTTCAATAGTTGATATATAATACGAAATTCTTTATACGTATACTATATAATTTTGCGCTTATTCTCAGAGGGAAAATGGCTGGCACTCTGTCGAGTTACATCAAATGCATTCACGTGAGTTATATACGCGAAGTCAAGCGCGGCGTATAAAAATGCGGAGCGGGGCAAACGCGATGCGTGTTGCTGCGTTGCACCAAACTGTAAACTCTGATGTTAACTCACGCACTAATGACTCGCTATAGAGTTCGGATCCCAAACGAGTGAATTAAATGAAATCGCAGTTCCGCTGCGACGGCGGTCATAAAAAAAATCATCCTGCGGAGTCCGCAGAACCGGCGGGAAAAATTAAAAACAACCGGCTGCCCGCGCGCTTATATTTAAATCGAATTATCAACTCCGCCGGTTTTTAACGGCCGCCGCCGCTATGCCCGCCGGCCGTTTCCGCGATAGTTTATTCGCTAAACCGAACGACGAGATCGTTAGTTGGTTTTGTAGCCGCTGATTCGACTGCTACAAAGTAACCGGACTGCGGGCTGCTAAGTGGCCGCCAGGAGTATTAAGAGCGTGGAGATCACCGATCGAAACCTGCCATCGGGCTGATAATCAGCGATGGAATACGGTGTCGATCTGCGACGTTAGTGCTTTATATTACCGACGTATGCCGCTAATTGGAGGCAACCTCCAACTATCGAGCTCGTCATTCGAAGTCTCAGTGCTAACGTATTTAATTATAATTAAAAGCCGGTACAAACGATTAGCGCCAATCGCGAATTTCCGAATCGTTGAACAAAGTAGCCTTTTTATGCTGGTAGAAGCTGTAAGAGACTAATGCGACTTGTGTTCTTGATATGCAGGAAAGAGTACATATTCGATTTGATTAATTCTTGAATTTACAACAATGATCTCGATTTAAATCTTATATATTTTCAGTCATAATAAAAATCATTATAAAAATCATACATATATTTAAAAAAAAAATATATATATATATATATAAACGTTACACACACACACACACAGAGAGAGAGAGAGAGAGAGAGAGAGAGTG
>NW_012130118.1:103653-109414 GCF_000143395.1 Atta cephalotes | reverse complement strand
GTGTATTATTTTTTAACCACATTTATAACATAATTATAAAAAATATATTAAATTTATTTACCATCATTATTATAGAATTATTCAACGTGATAGGTATATAAGATTAAAATTTGCAATAAAATTTTAGCATATAATTATTATGAATATTATAAAATATTGTAAAATTAGAGACAACTCTTTTATTGTCATTAAAAATAAAATTTATTAATATATTCTTAAGATTAGGAATGTTGAATATTAAATACTGTTTATAGAGATTGAAAAATTTAAACACTTTGCGGATGAGTATTTCGCAGACACCGTGTTGCGTGCGAGATTCACAAAGGCAGAGCCGTTCTCTATTGCTCTCGTACCGGGCCATTGTGTGCGAACGCTTTGATAAATTACCGAATAATTGTCAAATGTTAGAAAACGACGAAATCAAGAGTGATTTTGCAGCAAGAATCAGTGAAGGTACTTGAGAAGGTATCGACCTTCTCTGTTCCATTTTCTCATAGAAGACTGATCAACTTGTAGTCACATACATATAATGTCTAACTAGTTTAAATTATTCAACTAATAAAAAATTAGATAAAACAATGCCAATATTCTTGATAAATAATCTTATTCTTAGTAAATAATCTTGATAAAAACACTGTCGTCTATTACTTGTTAATATTTATTAATAAAGAAGTACTTGTAGATAATTTTGTTATACGTTACAAAATTATTTATGCTGGTATTTTCTAATTGATGTTCTCGTATATTAGAGAATCAGAAAAAATTTTTTAATTATTTACATTTATTACTTTTTTAAAAGAGAAAGTAAGCTCAGTGTAATTCTGCTGTGTGAGAGAGAGAGAGAGAGAGAGAGAGATATGAGCAACATTATTACAATTACATATTTATAGAAGTTGTAAAAATAAAAATAACGAAAGATCGTTAGATTATTTTATGGTTCAACTACAGCATCGTACATTCACTCGATGTATACATGTGGGCGGTTGAGTAGAGCAATGCTAAAAGAGCGAGGATAAATGTCTCGCTGCTTGTAACCAAACGCTTCTTCTCAATTCTCCCCTCTTTCTCTTTGCCCTGATTCCACTCGGTTTTGTTCGCTCTTCTTTACTGAAGTCACCCTCGCGTTTAACCAACGAGTCCTTGCGGGAACTTTGTTTGGAATCATCAGTCGTGTAACTGATCCATGATTACAAAAATAGATATCGACTTATAGTTATATTATACTTATACTTATATTACTTATATGTGACGCAAATATACCGTCAATACTTTGTTTGAGTCTTATCTTTGCAATTTAATTATACGTTTATTCCTTTTCTGTAATTCTATTGCATATTATTTAATTCTATATTAATTCTACTATTAATTCTATAATACATATTCTATAATACATATTCATACATTTCAATATATATTAATATATATATATATATTTCAATATATATATTTCAATATATATACTTGATAAATAAACTGATGATTTTGGAACTTTACATATTACGATTATATAATTTTTGTATTTTAATAATTTTTCAAAACAAATTTAATGTTTGGCCAAGATGCCAGTTGCTAAACAAATAAATGCACAGAGAAAAATAATAGATATTTTTAATAATAGCTATTAAACGAGAATTGAAATATAAAAGAAGATACAGTGAATGGACGAGAATTGAAACTCATAGGTTTACATCACGGATAATGTATTGATTTGCATGAACCGAGATAGAGAGGTGGAAAAAGAGCGGTACAAGCTCTTCATCAGCGATTTAATTCCTGTGAACGGCAACGGCTTTGAGTTTATTTATTCTTTCGCCAACTCGTGACCGGTGTCAAAACGAGGGTGAGACCGGGACAAGATTAAAAATCCCTTAATTACTTAATCGCGTTTCCACAGCTAGGCTTATATCAAAGAGAACGCGCCACTGGTGTTCTCACATCGAAAGATATGAAGAAAATACCGCCTCTTTTTTTCTTTATTACTTTCATCAGTATTTTAATTAATAATAATCTATTAATATACTCTAAATAATAACTGGACAAATGTATATACAAATTGTACATATCTTTACCAAGAAAACTGCTTCAACCAATTAATAAAACCTCTTATCAAGTTCTTATCTATTTCCTACGCAATATAATTAATGAGAATATATTAGACAATAACTGAATGTCTAAAAGAACTGCATATATTCCTATCAAGATTAAGCTTTCTTGTTAATCGTGAAACTACAATACATATTTATGTGGCTATGATATTTCTCATAAAATCATATAACTCAATACAAGTACGTGTTATTAAAAAATATCTCAATGGATGAAAATGGAGAGATTAAGCTACGACCGTGGGTTTCTCGATATTGGCCGATAATAGTCGTATGGCATTAGTGAAACTAACGGCAACAGCAGGGCACGGTAGTTCGAGGGCGTAGACAGTGACAAACCGCCTTGGCCCCGCTGTGATTTCAGTTAATTGTCGGCGCAACCATTTCTCACTCCTCGGCTTCCGCTCGACGTGGACCCAGGCGACGATGTTGTAAATATCCACGAAGCGCCATGAGCTAAAGGGCTAAAGGTGGAACGTCTTACTCCGGTAGGCTTAAGTTCCTAGCCTTGCGCGCGTAAGCCGCTTCTTCCTTTTCTCATATTCTTTTGTGAACGATTCGGTGGACAGGACGTTCCTCTTCCACTCGGTACCTTTTCAACACGGAGCTAAGTCTCGGATAATTTTTGCCGACGTAAAATCTTTCCGACATGGCTGATACATTTGTGAGATAACACGAGCGGTTTATGTATTATTCAAATATAAAAAGTCAGTTTAAGTTAATCTTAGAATGAAAATTTCTCTTATTTTCTTCAAATGTTAAGTTTTTGAAAATTGATTAAGTTTTTATTTACGTGTATTATCGAATAATATATATTTAATGAATTCTACCGACTTTGTAATTAATTAAAAATTTAATTTGTAAATAAATTTGTTAAAAAACAAACAAAAAATTGCTATACATCTCTGTGATTACTTTTTAAAATACACAATATAATTACAACTTATACATTATAATAAAAAATTTTATTTTTTACATTATTCTTATGAGATGGAAACAAATCTGTGTAATTTCAGGATGACATAAAGGATAAGAGAGACTAGAAATCGTAAGATTTAGATTGAGAACCATCACGTGTTATATCGCGGAGACAAAACTCGTCAATGTTTTTACGCAAAAGGGATTCGAGACGATTACTACGACGATACATTTCGAGTTAGGAGGGCTTTCGCGACTGTCCGTACCGAGATCGCTCTACGAGAAAGGGGCGAGTGGTGACAGTACGAAGGGCTGACCGACGAAGGGTGTGGGCCATGAAAGTCGAAGTCGTCCGGGCAATCTTGTTTTGAGCTTCTAATAATACCCGACGTATCGGCTCTCGCTGGTATTTTTATGGCCTGGCCTGGATATATGAACGCGTATCCATACGTATGTGCCGCCATATATAACGGGCGGATAAATAAAAAGGTAACAACGTAGCGGTGGACAAATAGCTTCCAACCCCCGAAAACCGCCGATAGGCCGGCGACGCCCACGCCTTCGACAATATAATGCGACGCAGAAATGTTTTGTCTTCCTTCTTTCTTTTTCTTTGTTGTATCTGTGCGTATATGCATGAGTATGTGCGCGTTTCTCAATGAAGGTGATCGAACATAAATCAAGTCCTCTATGTGTTACTGCGATCGAATTTGATGGATCATTTTATGGCGCGTCGATGACTAACCAATCATTTTTATAATTCATTTTATTAACTCATTCACTCTGAAAAATTTTTGTTCTCTTGACACAACTCTTGAACTCGAATCAGTTTCTGTACTACTACTTTTAAAAGTAATGAAAATCAAATAAAAAGCTTTAACAGTGCACTAATTATTAATAAATAGTTTCAATTATATTGTAAACTTTTATTTAATAAAATGGAATTCCTAGATCCAAGATACATTAGAATTTTAGTATTTATTTTATTAAATTTTACACATTGCACTGATATAAATAATCTTATTGTAGCTATAATAATCCGAAAATCTCTTATATTAAGATAATATTGTTTATTATCTCTCAAAAATTAAAAAAAGAAAAATTGATCCTCATATCTTCCTATATATAGCTAATTAAAAATGATATACTTAATAAATGTTTATGAAAAACTAAGAAACCAAGATAGATTTATATTTCTATGACAAAAGCGAAAGACATCTGCTTTCATGAAAACAAGCTTATTTTATTTCGTTTCGAAGATGCAAAGCAGCAGTGGTTAAAGCCACTTGGTTGACGTGTCTCGTATTCAACGTATCCGCTTTGGAGTATCTCCCAGCACGTTCTTAGTTAGGCTGAAGCGAATTGGTAAGCATCGAAACGTGTTACATGAAGAGGCACAAGAAAGAAAAGACGGCACGTCTCGTAAAACAACATTTACCGAGTGTCTCGACTGGTCGACCGCAGTTATTATGAACGAATATACGTCACGCGGTCGCGGCGTACGGGCTGATGGTGACAGTTCAATCCGAACTTCGGCGTTCGGCGGTTAGGAACGCAGCCCGCAAAACCGCACGCGTGATTTCTGCCGCTCTTTGCACCCCGTCGAATGACCGACCAGTCCTACTAGCTGCTGCCGTTCGCCCTCTCAACTCTTCCGCGGAATGCACGCGGAATGCCTCCGGAATGCCCGAGCAAGAATGTTCCGCGATTCGCTCTCTCCAAATTCTCCAGAAAAAAAATTCACGCATGCGTAGTTTCTCTGGCATCATTCAATCATTTTATGACACAATAAATTAGACAATTATGATACAAATTTGGACCGAATAAATCTAATTAAATAAGAGAAATTCTATATTCGATCAAACATCCAATCTAAGTCGCCTAAGTCGTGCTTCCTACATCCTCAATTGAATAGAAGCATGCAGGAATCCAAATTAGATTAAATTTGACTATATAGATTTAACAGTAAAAACAGATTTTAGCTTTATTATTAAATCTATATCTTTTTTATTTAAATATTTCTGTGTGAATTTATAGGTATACCTATACATCTTATAAATCACGCGTTGAAATTTTTTATGGTTTTGAAAGGCAATCGTAAGCAAAAGCAGAGTAATAATATTTCTTATTAAATGACAAGCAATATAATTGATGATGCTAATAAGCATCTCTTTATACAAAATTAATCTCATGTTAATAATATTCTTAAATCCGTGATTAATTTATTGCGACAAATTAATGTAATGAACACAAAAAAAAGACTAAGTGATGCAAAATACACAGCGGTTTTTAATAAATAAATAAATTCAATATGCTTCTAAAGAATTTATATTCTAAAGGATTTGTATTCTAAATATAATTCCATATAACTCCATATAACATTAATATATTGTACCAAGCAAAAACATCATTTTCGATCTTTTGAATTTCTAAATGTTTAGTTTGAATTTATTTTCAATATAAATGTCCATATCATGCTAAAGGTCTTTCAATTTCAGAATCCATTTCAAGAATAGAACTCATGCATAATATTAGGTGTACAACTTTGCTTCCGCCGTTTTCCTATAGATGGCTTTAACGATAAGTGGTGGTCGAAATAAATAGATCATAGAATAAATACACGTCATACAATAAACTTGGGCATCTGTCAACATAACCCCATAGAAACATTAGTCGATTTGTGTCTGCATCATAAAGTTATTCTCGATTGAAAATGTCAGTTTACGAGCCAAATTCTTGTC
>NW_012130118.1:102084-103633 GCF_000143395.1 Atta cephalotes | reverse complement strand
GAGTAGGGGGGTGGCGCGCGCGAGCCTCGCGCGCATATTAATTTCCTCAACCGCACATCAGCCTCTCGCCGAATCTCGTTCGTTCGCGCACTTCATCTCCCGGTCCGCTAAACGTGGCGTGTGTCCTGGCACGGTATGGCGCACCTACGCACCTACCGACGACGCCTGCGGCAAATTGGCAAACTGCACAGTTTAACCCTCCTTCGAGGGGCGACGTCCACCTTCCTGCGTCTCCTCCGGTCTCACACTCTTATTGTTTCTCGTGCGATTGTCACGTAAACAGATATGTCGATCATAAGACGTATGACATCACGAAATTAAAACCTAATCTACGATATATCCTCTATCTGTTTCTTGTTTTTTTTATTTCTTACCTTTTTGTCTCTTATCTAGTTTCTTCATTTTCTGTTACCTGAGATAAAGTTGATTAGTTTCAGAAGAGACAAGAAACATATCGAAAGAAACGCGATTGTCAATAAAACGATCCCTGAGAAGGAAAAAGGCATGAGACAAAAAAAAAGAAACAGGAAGCAAAGAACATATTGTACATTAGACTTTAAGCGCCGAATAAGACACTAAATATATTTCTTTCAACGATAAAATAAAGGCAAAAAATATATTTAAAACAAACTTGAGAGAGAATAAAATATTTCGTTTGCTTTGCTAAGCGATAGAGAGTTATGGCAATTTTCGGCAATAATCGCAAAATTGAGTTTCTGCAGTTTCGATTAAATAGATCGAAATTTTTATGGCACTAATAATAAGAATTTGCTATTTTATTCGAAGTATATACTTTTCTTTTTTGAAAAAGATATGTCACGATTGATACAAAGTAAAATAAAATTTTAATTAAATCGTACATTAATCATACATATACTGTTACCAGATTTCATAAAGCTCGAAATTCGGTCATATCCACTGCGAATCTAAATTAACCCTCTTCGTTACATTCATTACGAAGTCTCGTGTTCATCAAGTTACACGAGATTGGCAGATCCTACGCAAATTTTATCTTCTCTATATACCAACATATACACTCTTGCAGCTGCAATGGACAGCAAGCGGAAAAAAATTAGTTACCTAAACGCACGAGAAGTACCTCGCAAGTCTGTGCAATCGGAGTTCGTCTAAAAGAGATATCTCGCGACTACATTACAATTACAGACTACTCGATGGGAATAAAATTGACGACGCACGTTAAATGAATCGAATTAATATGTGGAGAGCCATTGTAGCAGTACGTAGAATTTAAATCAATACTTTTAATTAAAATTACAGGGAAACTCTACTCCATCCGACGGAATACGTATGCCAAATATGTTGCATTAGCACCGAATTTCATTAAATTATGTTAAAGCCCAGTCGAATCCGCCGTGAATCATAAATTGAAATTAACGTCTTTGATTAAAATTATTTCGAGCTTGTACATTTCATTGTTCTGCGCGAATGTAACTGATGTACAGAATTCACCTGTGATATAGTCAAATCCATTGTACGTTTACTTGAGTATATATATATATATATATATATATATATATATATATATATA
>NW_012130118.1:99769-102064 GCF_000143395.1 Atta cephalotes | reverse complement strand
TTAGTATATATATATATATATATATATATATATATATATATATATTCGCAAGATATCAATTGCCTTCATATACATATATACGTTTAGTGGTTTCTTTCCATAATAATTTTCTAATTGGAAACATAAGTAACAATGCTAATACCCTTATCCATCGTTTTCTGCATAATTCAAAAAGCATGATACACAGACGATACACAATGGATAATGATGATAGTAATTAAATAGTCAATAAAAAATCAAAATTCTCACATAAGATTAAAATTGATTTTACATTATAATAATTTCAAGACAGTCGAAAAATATTTAATGGAGATTAAACACAACGATGCACAGTTTTGGCGAACAAAACTCTGCGTCGTGATCCCGACAGTCTCGGCGACGTCGACGCCAACGTCGGCTGCATCCGACCGTGGAAGCTTCCGTCGTTGTTGGATATAAACGAGTTCGTATACAGTATAGGAAGCTCCTCCCTCACCACGCCCAGGGCTTCGCAAGGAGTCTCGTCCTCCCATGGTTGCGGAGGAGGATACTTCTCTGTCTCTCTTCCTCTTTAACTCATACTTCCTCTTTCTCTTCCTATCTCTTTCTCTCTCATTCAGCCTTCAGCTTCTGGTCTAGGAGGCGGAGCTTCTATTTCTAGCAGCGCGAACCAGATCGTTAAACGAGCGCAGAAACGACGAGATAAAAGACGGAAGAGAGAATTACCAACTACATATATACATACATACATACATACATACATACACACACACACACACATACATACACTCGCAAGGAGATCAGTAACCCCCTCTTTTCCCCCTCTGATGAACGGAGTATCCGCATTTCTCGCGGAGAGGATAAAAAAAGAACGATACGACATCGACTGGATAGCTAAGAGGAAAAGGTGAAACAATCGTGGTTCCACATGGGAAGATAACAATCGGAAGAGGGAGTTCGTCGACCTGATGGCGAGAAAAGTGATGAATGCACAGAGTCACGTATCTATACATATATCTGAGGCAGAAACAGAGCCAAGATTTTATTACTGACATACGAAGATTACAGTTTATTACAAGGAATGAGTTTCGAAAGAAGATTCGGTCTTATAATAATTAAGGTCTATTAATGTCATTTTATTTCTTATTAACTATATTGATAAGAAGAAACTTCGTTTCAGATTAACGTATAAACTTCATTTATAAAAAATTCAAATATTTTAAGTAAAAAAAAAGACAAAAATATAAATGCAGAAATAAGAAATTAAACCTTCAGAAAAAAGTGATTTTGAATACACTTGAAAAGATAGAATTGTTCTATCTCTCAAAATCAGAGATGTATTGAAAAATATAAAATATAATTGCTTACACAAAAATTAAATATTTCTTACAGAGCGAATCGTTACTATTTTAATATTCTATTTTATACATTGTCTGTATTGTATACATTGTCTATTGGTCAAATATTTTGACGTGCAGATCTATATGTATATACATATTATCTCATAATTATTTTATATTGAACTACATTCCATAGTCAATAATTACTTACAGGTAACAAAAAAAATGTCGTACGATTATCGAAAATAAAAAAATATTCGTGACAATCAGTCACTTTTGGAATTAAGTGTCCACTAAAGAAAAATGAAGTCCGCAAGCTGCTTTAAGGATAAAACTCTACTACCGTGCATCTTTTTACGGACATTACATATAAGTCACAGGGTTGGGTATACTGTGCACATGCACAGCATATATAAAAAGATAAAAAGAGAAAGAAAGACGTAGAGGGCGAAAGATCGTTTCTATTGCGCAAGAATGCAGGCGGAGGGGTCTAGGTGCCCAATGCAATGCAGCTGTTATATAGAGTTCGGTCCGCGAGCTCCGCCTAGCTAGTTGCAGTCGTGAGGAGGAGGAGGAGGATATAGCCAGTATCTAAGTTATTTTACTCCCTGCTACGACACCACCAGTACTCTGCCATCTCTATTGCCCCTATCCCTTCCCACCATCCCTCAATCTGCTTCTTCCACCTTTCTACAGCGACTGTGCGCGCGTGGAGGCGCGGCGAACTCCACGTCGCCGCAGTTGCAGTTGCACCACTCTCGAACCACTCAGTGATGAATAGTGTCCTCCTTCCTTTCTCTCTGCTTCATCCTATCTACGCTTTTTATGCGAAACTCACCTCTTCCCCTTGACTCATCTCTCCGAGTTAAATACCTTCGTAAGATCGATTACGGGCTACTTTGCGTTCGCTTCTGCTCTCTCTCTCTCTCTNTCTCTCTCTNTCTNTCTACGTCTACTTACTTACGTTCTTACTACG
>NW_012130118.1:68621-99749 GCF_000143395.1 Atta cephalotes | reverse complement strand
ACTACTACTTACTTACTTACTTTACTTACGTACGTAACTACCTACCTACCTTCCTTCCTACTACTACTCTCTACGTACGTAACGTACTTACGTACGTACGTACGTACGTACGTACGTACGTTCGTTCGTCGTCTCTCTCTCTCTCTCTCTCTCTCTCTCTCTCTCTCTCTCTCTCTCTCTCTCTCTCTCTCTCGTTAGCTCAATTAAAAAAATTTGTTTTAAATCTGTTTTATATATCCTGTTCAGTTTAATGTTTTTGAGAAGCAAATTATTAGCTGCTATTAATAAATACGTTAATATTATTAATGAAAATAGTAAATAGAAGCGTACGATAAACATTTATAGCATTTGAAAGTAACCGACTTTGAAGTTGGATCGATGATCATATATGTAGAGTGGTGTTATCTAATATTGCGCCAGACCATTCCACTGAACCCACATCCGTGAATTAACTCCACTAGACATTATCGCACCATTAAATTGATAGTATGTGTGACGCAACGGAAAGAGTGGCTCTCGGGTAATAAAACGAAAATTATGTCGAGAAAATAAAACTCTTAAATGAGTCATCAACAGTCACTTTTGGTACTTGATATCTACTGAAAGAATTTTTGTTATCGCTTTCACAAAGTGAAAATGTGAGATGATATGCTATTCGGTATTCCAAAAAATCCTGCACTTACGTCACTTTCGAGGGACATGTGATACGATTAAGATAAAATTCCGAGTCATTCGAGAATCAAAAGCGAGAGCGTTGAATTTTTCTTTCGTAAACAATGGAGACCAACGCGACAGCGCGTTTTTTCCCGCAGCATTCAGTTTTTAATTTTATTTTTGTGCGACAGTTATACGCCACCGCGGGCTCCGCGGGGACGCGCTAGGTGCATATGAAACGCGATACTTTTGACGGGAATTTTTTTCCACGGTTCTGCTTTATTGTTCCGCGAGAGTGATTGGTAATTGGTCGCGTCGAGGTGGCGCGTCCGTTCGCAATGTCGCCATTCGTTCGCGAACAGCTCCCGTCGAATACAAACGACGCGATGGATGCGACGCGACCCGTAAGGCACATCGCGTTGGCCCTCTTTGTCGATGGAAAAAAATGCAATTAAAAATTTTCCAAGTAATATGGGTCACAGACGGGCAGTTCGTCTGTTTTTGCGCGCTTCGATCCATCGATTCGAGCGAGTCGCAAAGGGCCGGCCATCGGTCGCACTGGAGGGTGTACATGCGCATCGTTCGCAATTTATGCTCTATGCCTGGAATTTGGGTTGTGCAAATGACGGAACAGAATTTCATAATTTTATTTTATTTTAAAAATGATATCTCAATTATTAATTAAAATTTTTCATAGAACATTCCAAAAGAATCGATTCTAAATATGATTCAAATTAATAATTATTTCCTCATGTAACAGTAATTTTTGCATTTGACAACATACGCATAATGTTTCTAATTATCATCAATAAATAAATTTCATAAATTCTAAAGACGATTATATAGTAATCGCCATGGAGAATAACAAATCAAATGGATCTTGAAATCATATTTGCATTAATAGGATTCGTATACATGAGTGGAAATTAAATGCAATGCCAATGCGAAAAGTCATATCTTAAAATAATAACGAAGAAACAAAATATCGGGCGTAACATGGGAGGAGGAATCGGAGGAATCATTTGTAATTCAATAATTCCAGTTCGTTTGTAATCCGGTAATCTATACTGCGGCTCGTTATTCCTGCATCATAATGAGTTTCGCGTTACTCGCCTTTTCTCGACACGGACAGCTGGATAATCCGCAGTAACGAATTGTTGGTTCAACCATGGCCGGTGCCGAGTTATCTGGGTCGCGATATCAGTTATGAAATTCTTTTTTAATAACGAAAATAACGAAACACATATTATCGGCGGGCAAATTCCACTCATCTCTTTTAAAAGCTGCTGAAAGCCGAGATGTAACGATGTAACAACGCATCTTCGAAAAATCGCATAAATCAATATAAAATTGTTGCATTTTTATAAAAAGTATTACATAATATGTATCTAGAAATACGAAGATCTCTATAAATAAATTCAAGCTAAAGAACTTAAGAATCTTGAAACTTAAGACTGCGATTATCACTCATTTCTTAATTTTTTTCTTAAATATTTCATATTTTTATATTTTTTCAATCAAAAATATTTGTTTATATACGTTTTTTATATATGTCTTTTAAAATATATTTTTAGTGAAAATCAAATGATATTCTTCTATTATCTTTTCCGCATATTTCGACGATAATTTTTCGAGAAAAAGCATGAATTCGTGGTCTAAATGGTTTTCATGGCACGTTTACACCAAATCTCGACGGTTGCCTAATGGTCTTCTCACGCAGCCACCGTAAAATAGAGAAATCATCGTAAAAGCAGCCAACGACGCGACCACCCTTCTGTGCCGCCGTCGAAGCCTCAGTAAGCGGGCGAAATTTGATTACTAAATAATTCGTACGACGTGATAGTAAATCGTGGGTGCTGGCTTGCGGCTCGCCCTAAGAATACAAATGAGAGAAACGTCTACATGCGCATTGGCGAACGTGTTCGAGCAACAGTCATTTGTAAGGAAAATACATCGTCAAAAATATTATAATTATTTTATGAAAAAGTATTTTTACGATAAACTACATCTGTTCTACATAATGCACATGTAATGCTATCTTTGTGTGTAATAAAATTATCATTCGAAATGATGAAAAAACGGAAACATGAAAGAAAATTTGAGGATTATATATAATTTAAGATAAAATTGACAAACGTAAGGTAAATAATATTAATATTGTATAAGAAAATGTTTAATTTTATGTTTACGAAAATTGCTTTCCGTTTATGCGCATACAGTGCGTTTTGATAAAATTCGTTAGTATTTAGAATATCCAATAGACGAACCGAAGAGACATTAATTTCCAATCGATTTACTGCTATAGTAATTACGCGCGTTACATGCAAACTCGATTTTACCCGCTCGCTCGATTGCTTAACATAGTTGCAGCATCACGTCTGCGAGTATTTATACTACATCTCATTGGCGAAGTGGTACATCAATTCAGTACTGACGTATGCGGTGTTTTGTTAACGGTAAACGTTATTGGCCAATAGTGATTTAGCCTCGGTCGACGAAAATTCATTCCCATTAAAGAATGATTGACGTTTATATGGGCTTTTACCTGTGACGTACGACATAGTCGTAACTAACGTGATATTAACTGCTTTCCTCAAGAAGCAATAATTTACGTAAATATGCGATGCAAATGTGCGTCGCATTTTTACTCTTTTAACACTTCGCACTTCCATCATTTTTTTAACTCACTTCACTGCAATACATTTTTTATGCATATTTTTATGCGGAATATTGCTTGAAAGAAATGACTTTTCTATTTTATTATTCATGGCATCGTATAAGAATGGAAAAACTCTTGTAACAGTTGCATTACATTATACTTACTTTAATATTAATCTTTCATTTCTTGGAGGATTATGTTATTAACTTTTTCATTTCTAATCAAGCATATCCATGTATTAAAGAATTATCTAGTTACTATTCATAAATTTGTATAAAATTATTTTTAAGAAAAATCTAATAATATTTACCAAAACTTTTATTACCTCTACCGTAATAAATTTCATTAAACGAATACTTTCCGTTTCGATACTTATAAAACAATTTAAAAAAGACCATTTCAAATATCTATTATTATCATTAGATTAATCACAACACGTATAAATATAAATGATTAAAAAATAGATTATCAAAAACTAGAATACAATGGATTGATAAGTTTTAAGTAGGTAATTTCATTTCATTTCTTTCAAGAATTTCTAGTCTGTAATTTCAGTACACGTTTTCAACAGCATGCGTGGAAATAATTCTCGGTGTGAGATTCGTGGAAAATTACGCGAACATAAATATGCAAAACTGAAAAAAAGAACGACGTACATTCGCGGCGGACTAAAAATCATGACGCTTCCGGTTTACGTTCGCCATTTCATGACCGTCAAGACGAACGGGGGGGGGGGGGGAGGGGTTCCTATGTTATATTATTACTGCATATTTATGCGTAAAACACACGTACGGATAATGCGCTACGGATAATACACACGTGGCCCTTCGGCCCGTCTATGCCGTGCCCCTTTTTACATTGAAAAATATCCGTTTTAAAGCGACCACGTATATCGAAGCTTTGATATTTTTTCGGAATTATCAATGATTTTGGATGACCCTTTATATCGTTTCGACTTTAAAATATTTTGTTACTATTTATGTCGCATATGCATTTCATATGAGTACAATTTTGATTTATGCCATATAAGGATTGCAAATTTCAAAATGTAATTAAAATGGCAATGAAACAAATACTACAAACATATTAAATTCAAATATACCATTCAAAAACAAAATACTTCTACATATAATATTTTTCAAGTGCGCGATGGTTCAGAGTTACTACAATAATATCTACGTATAATTCTCATTTTAACGAATAATACTTAACTTTAATCTTGGTTCAATTAATTCTTAATTTCTTTTTAGTTTTAAGAATTAAAAAAAAATAAAGAGTAAATTAAATAAAAATTAAATTTAATCTATATTGGTGGGAGCAGATATAAGTCAATTTCTTCATTATATAACTTTGATATTTTTTTGTTATTTTTATATTTTTTTAATTTCGTCAAATTTATTTTATTTGCATATATAGAAAGAAGCAGGAGGGGGAAGAAAGCTCGGATTAATCTGTAAAAAAAATAGAGTAGAGTATTCTCTTGAAGAAAAGTACTTTCTTTCTTTCCCTATATATATCTATCATTGTTAGTTCATGGATAGATTTAGTTTCATCCTTGGGAAATCTACAGTTACGCAATGCTATTGCAGGCACTATACAGAATGGCATGGGAAGAACGACAGAGGGAGAACATGTGGGTGTGCGGAAATGCAGATATTTGCCAGGAAATTGATAACTCGAATAAACTCGTCGCAAAACATTCAAACAGGCTGCCAAACGGTACGATTGTACACTCCAATCCCCGACTACGAACCAAACACCGCATATCCCCCCGATGTAACGGCTGTACATGCGTTTGCGGGTGTGATGTGCGAGCGATACAATGCGTATATTACTTGCTCGCCGGTATTCTCCGCACCGACGGCGAACTGATTACAGACCGATTTGCAATTTTATTTCGACTTCTAATCGTCAAAAGTTATTGACAGGATCTGACAATCCTGTCAGTAACAACGATTGAAAAATTAATTATATTGTTTCGTGTTTTATAACAATAAATTTTCTAATAATAAATCTCATTACAACGTATCCAAATATAAATAATGTACTCAGTAAAAAAAACATTCTGTATTTGTATTACGATCCATTTAAGTCCATGTTAAAATTTTGTGTCGAATTTTTATATCCGAATGTTAATTTAACATATGATGGTGTTATTTAAATATTTTGTGTGTTTAAATTAATGCTCAATTCATTCACATTTCTTAAAATTAAAATAAGACAATTTATAAGCAATTTAAGTGATCAAATAATATTAAAATGTTTTATAAAATGTAAATTCTAGATAAATAAATAAAATGTGCTAATGCGACACATTATAAATGTTAAATTTGTTGAAACATGTTAATTTAACATATTATAAATATTAATTTTGATGAAGAAATATTGCTTACAACTTATGTCTATGTTACGTTTTTCTGTGTAAATTCTTTTTAAATTAACAAAAATTTTTCGTCTATGTAACCATCACATTTTAAGAAGATTAAAATTATTAGAATTATTATTCTTTAACTATTATAAAGTTATCAAGAAATTGTAGACTACATTAACTCACAGGAATGTATATTGATTTTTTTTTCTACTATACATATAATAATATTATAAAATTTAGAAATGATAACGATTATTGAAATGATGATAGTCGATTATAGCAACTAGTGGATGCGGCCAAACACACGCATTACAGACGCGAATCAATATTAACTTGATATTTTTGCCGCGCCATTAGAGTCAAACAAACGCAATGTAAATTGCACGATACAGTCGCGTATGATTATTTGCCATAAATAGCGATGAAGCATGGGCACGAGCGTATGTCAACCGCGTCTCTATATGCACCCTTCACGGAGCGGTTCAAAAAGGACGTGAGTGTATAATGAAAATACCACACTATATATGGAGTATAAAATAGGTACGTATACGCGGCCAATTCGCATAACAGCGTCGACGTTTGAGATACATCAAACAACATATTAATAATATCTCCGGCACATCACAAATCACGATTAGCAATAAATTTTAATACATCAAAGGAATTTCTAAATAACAAGAGATTTAATCTAACAATGAAAAATATTTTGTTTCTTTAAATTTAAAACTTATTCAAATAATTAGTGCAAGAGAGAGAGAGAGAGAGAGAGAGAGAAGAGAGGAGAGAGGGAGAGAGCGAGTGGTCGTATAATTTTTAAAAAACTCATACAGTGTTTTCTGTAATTAAAATTGACTCTTCACTCTCAATCATGCGAGTAATTTTCCGCAATGACTGTCCCCTGTTGCGTAACGCAACACGCCGTGCATCGCCACAAAGTCAGTATCAACTAATTAGCAACGCGCTAACGTCGAGCGGTACAGTGCGCGCGACGCGGTCAAAGGGCATCGTTATCTCTGCAGCCCGAACTACGCGAGAAAAAAAAGAAAAAGAAAAAGAAGGGAGAGACTTTTCGTGTGCTTTCAACCCCTTTCCTCTTTTGCAATCAAACGAAAATTAGCCGACGAAAAGCGAGCGAACTGACCACTCGTACACTTTTTCGCCGGTGAATTTGTACGGAGAAATGTACGATTTCTCACGAGGTTGCTAGATTCAGCGCAGACCGTTTTTTTTTATCTTGAGAGAAATTATTTTTACGTTACATTACTGATGAAAAAATTAATGATAACTTTTTAAAGAAAAACGTTAATAGTTATAAAAATTATCATAAGAGAAGCTATCTCTAATCCCACCCTTGATGTTTAGCATAAACGGAATAAACCAGATTATCCCAGTCAGAAAGACACACGAAAATTTATAAAATTATCAGAAATTAATACAAATTAATACAAAAAATATCAATTAAATTTTGTAGCAATAATAATCAATTTCCTTTCATAATGAAATGATAAATCAAATATTTTATTAGATAATAATCTTTTTAGACTTGTTAGATTTGTTCCAAATTTAATCAAATCTGATTTAAATTTTTCAAAGAATATTATATCGTATTATATTATTATTTAAAATTATCGTTATCTCAACAATGCGAATCCGAAGGAAACCATACATTGAAGAGCATGGAAAAAGCGGGCGACGGCATCGTGACCGGGGAAAAATGAATGGCTCTATCTTTCGGTAATTAAGACAATGGCGAAAAATAAACAAACGCACAGAGAAAGAGAGAGAGAGAGAGAGAGAGAGAGAAAGAGAGAGAGAGGACAAGCCCTCCGTGCGAACACATCTCGTCGGGGCTGTCCGTGGCACAGCTGTTACGTTGCGGGGCTCAAATAAACGACTTAGGTAGATTAAGCATACAAATCTTGATGATTCTGCTCCTGTAGCCAGCTTTAACCCACCCGTACGTCGGGGTCAACGCGAAAAAATATACGGGTTGTCCACCCCGACCGCCCGCGACTCGAGAAATATTGAGCGTTCTCAAACAATACGGCATGTGTTTCCTTATCTCTTAAGATACATATTCACGGTATGTTTTGAAAATTTTGAATACGCAGCTGAGTTTGTTTAACAGGGACAATGTTTATGATAAACGGAGAAAATCCGTGTTGTTTTTGAGATTACGTCAATAGGGGTACCTTACGAGTTGACGTAAAGATTTCAGTGACATTTTGTGTTTTTCTCAGAATAACATATTAATGTATTACCAAACAATTTAATGAACAGAATCGTATTAATGTTGAGAAAGATATTAAAATCATACGAAGAACAGAAATGATCAATACAAATGATTAAATATTGAGTATATGATAACATAAAAAATAAAAAAATTGTATGTAAAGAATCAAATGTTAATTAAAAATTCAAACGTGAGATCGATTCTACTATCATATTGATCATTATCCGCTCGGAAAAAAAGCAAAAAACATGCATATAATTGAACTCACGTCTGTACGGTCGTCCCTCCTCCGGAGTGGATCGTTCAGTGTTTTCGGATCCTGGTGTGGCGTTGGCGTCACGGTCTTCCTCATCGGGAGTCGCACCACGATTCGGCACGGAACCAGTACCGCCGGTACCGGTAGGCGAGCGGCTCGCGGAACCTGCCGGACTTTGCGGTCCGCCGACTTCCTGGCCGGCCGCGGCGGCAGCGGCGGCCGCGGCGGCCGCCGCACCGGATACAGACACCACCGCACCCCCGCCGGCACCCGGTAGGGATGTGGGCGAGAACATATTCGACATGCTCGAGAGCGAGCCGATGCTGGGTAGGCCGCCGTTCCCCGGCACCGCGCCGTTCCCGGTCTCGACCTTGAGGCACTTGCTGGGGGGCGCGAACGCGGACGGCACCAAGGGCCGAAAGCCGCCGAAGGGCAGTCTATGATCGAGCGGATGCAGGAATTGCGGCGGCAAATGCAGCATGTGATGCAGCCCGTAGCCCAGCGATGCCGCCGTGCTGAAGGGCACCTGCAGATCTTTCGAATCGGTCACCTGGAACAAACGGAAAGCAAAAAGGATTGATAAAAAAATCTAACAGAATGATTCTAGGAGCCTCATAAATATGATGGTTTAATATTAATACAGAGTTTTAGTTTTTATATCAATATCATGAAAGCATTGTAGGGATTAGTAAAATAAAAATGTAATATATTTTATAAAAAATTAATTCTTTCAGTTAATTAACTTAAAGCCATCATTAATTGTTACTTAATTAATTAAGCAAAGATATTATATGTGTGTATTAAAATCATAAGAATATGAGAAAGAAAGAAAAAGAGAGAAAGAGAAACAAAATAAATCATATATTTATGTGGTTTACAAATTATGTTATTATGTAATTATAAGAAAAAAACAAGAGAGATATTTTCTTGAAATTTGAATCTTCTGTAAATATATCACCTTGAGATATTTCCAATATTTATACAATAGATATGTTTAAATATTAAAATGTTGCAAATAACTTTATTTAATGAAATAGACTTTTCATATTTTTTATTTCGCTATAAAATTTTATGATTAATTTTTTTTTTTTTTTACTATTCGGTTATAAGTCTCGTATGTCTTTAACCTCTGATTTCCTATTAATTTTAGTGACATTTATAAAAAGAATCCTGACATTTACTCTCGTTTCGAGAAACCGCATTCATATTATCAAATTCGATAGGATAACTTTATTTCACATATATACGCGACGAACGAAAAAATGCTTGAATCGCGTAATTCGATAGCTCATTTGCAGCATGAGGGTATTTCCGCGCTTTCAGCTACGTCTGAATGGCATATAATATCAAAGCAGCGTGGTGGTATACTGTTAATAACGCGAAACCACTGTGTTATAATAATCCGTCAAAACCTGAAGCTCTTCTCCCCCATGGTCCCCTACCACCACCCCCCTCCACCCCCGTATACCGGTTGTATCATTCAATTCGCGTGATTGACGAGTCTATTAAGCCGCATACTGAATGCTCGGCTGAAGCATCTACGCGTTGGATTTTGTAACATTTATAATGCCAGAATTATCGGATTGTATTAAACGTGGCCAAGTAATAACGGTGCATTGTATTTTCTATGCCTAGACTTGTCGAAAAATGTAATGACGCGAGTAACAGGCGAATATTTCAACACGTAATTACGTACAAGTATCTCATGAACGACTTCGTCGTATTTCAAAAAATATTCAAAAAGTTTTTAATTGATAATTAATAAATAAGAGGAAAACATATTGTTATATTTGTAGTAATAGTCCAAAAGATTTGATTTTGAAAAAAATTATTCATATTATTTTTATTATTTTTGTTTATTATTTCAGGGGATTATAGCGATTTTCTTTTCATTTTCTTAAATTTGCAACAATACAGTATTGACTTTAACAAATTGAGATATTGTTGTGATAATTATGTGATAGTTAATACAGAAATGTTATATGGCTCAATACATCTTGAATTATAAAAGCGCAAAGTGTTACTCGTCAATCGTCATCCCACGCGACTAAGAGGAACGGAAGTACGAAATGATTTCATCGGCGAGAACGCGGACAGCTGGTTTCCGGATAAACATTTCATTCGGCCGATAATGACGCGGGCGATGAGTTACACGCGCGGGTATTAGTACGGCGCGATTAGTTTATTATTCTTTTATACAGGGAAATGAGGTTCGCGTCCGCCGGCTCGCATATTTGCGCCCGCGGTCCAATCAGTGATTTATTAGGTATTCATTATTATTTTAATTGCGGCCCCGGTCCTTTTTTCGCGATCGGTGTCGCGCGACGCGCGTCGCTTGCATATTTGCAATAATCTTTTATTTTTTTCTCCCGCTCACTACCGCTGGCGGTAAAACGCGAGCGTATTTTGTCACCGCGCCATCACAATTAGGTTCGCCCTGAAATTATCTCATTTTTTAACGATGCTGAATTTTGATGCAACCCATTCTCTCGCTGTCTCCCTCATTCCATCACTATCTGTATCTACCGTTCCGCATCTGCACGCGTTATCCAGACCCGATTGATGTCCCGCACGTATGAAAAATATTCAAGCATTTAAAAACGCTGTGGAATACGCTTATAATTAACCGCGATGCTCGTTCGTTAAATATTTGCGGCAATCACAGTTATGAGATAAAAATGTATGCGATATAAAATTGTATTTAAAAGAGTCTTGTTATTATCGGAAGTTTAATAACGGTATTTTTGGTAATTCGTTATCAATATGCGCGCATTTTGATTACAGTACATAAAATTTGAAAACTGTAAGAAAATTATACATAAGTTGCTGTCACATTTTAATATAATAAAATAAATATTTTCTATAATTTAAGAATTGATTCTCTTTTAGAATTATGAGATAATTCGCAGCTGCTCCATAAACATAATACTTATATACTTATAACTAATTCCAGATGTCACAGATCTTGTTGATCGTGTGAAAATACTTACTATTTCACTGGTTATCATTTTACTTCTCTTTTTTTATGCTCTGTACGTCAATGATGCACAATCTACATATTTCTCTTCATTTGTATGCTCTAATTTGTTTATTTCTACTTTTAATAGTATAAAAACAACTGCTTGATACGCTATAATTTTTATTTACATTTATATTTCTTAATTATACTCTTTTCATTTTATAATGATTGTCGATAAACGGACATTACCTAAAACAAGGCAACAATTTGTCCGATGGAAGAAAGTTGCGCATCATTGACTTGATACTAACTGTTATTTGAGCATTCACATTTATACACACGCATACAATCAAATTTCTATTCATCGCGTGCATTAATTAGTACTCCCGTATATAAAGCGGCATAGATATGCAAAGCGAGATGGAAGTAACTCGAGCAGTCCGACGGGCTCAATGAAATCAATGCCAACAATTATTTTTTGTTTTTTTTTTGTTTATTTTGTACATATTTCAAGTTACTTTTCTGCCAAATAGTGACGTATGTTACCGTCAAATATGATACGCTCGAATTACCGCAGTGCAGTTTCGTTCTACGTGATGCAAGCGTGAAAGTGATTTAACCCTCCAATATAGTTCTCCAATAAATCTTACTCCTTCGTCGATTTTAATAGTTAAAAAAATCACACAAATATAAATTTTACACAATTACGCAAAAACTAACTGTACGCAATTCACGATATGTAAAGATATATCAAAGTCCAATAAAAATTAAAGAAAATATATCTCGAGTAATCAAGTTTATATACATTTATATAATCACATTTTCTTCTTTATAAAAACATGAGAATTTTAGAACAGAAGAAAATCGAAATCTTTATCACAGAGACAAAGGGTTAAAATACGTTTTTAACGCGTTGCAGGTAAGCGAAACGCAGCGCAATCGCGTAAATGCAAGCTGATACAAAGGCTTATAGGCATAAGGGTAAGGACAATGGGACACTAACTTGTGGATTGAATGGTCTTTGCATTCTCAAGGCCTCAGGCAGACCTCCGGCCTGCGAGAACACGACCAAAGACGGCGGCGGTAGGTGATTCGGTACGTACGCAGAATTATCCATCTAAAACATATACGTCGTTTTCTTCCTTCCGTGCCTCGTCGATTCATCGTTTTTCTATTCTAAATACGTTCGGCAACGCAAGACTCGAAGAGAATTTCGCGTAAACTCGGAATTTCGGAAATGCGACCGCGATATTCGGACATACCTTATCGATTGCGTTTATATTGGCTAATCAATTATTAATTGTTAATTAAATTTATGAATTAATCTAACCTTTACAATTTTCATAGTTATGATGATAATGAATAGACTATGCGCAATTTATGCATATTTCTCGATCGATGAAGTTTTAATTTCATTTTTCATTTTTTCTCTTAATGTACAGCATTTTTCTATAAATTTTATAAAAGATGTTTTTCTCAAAGCTTTTTCAAAGAAGATCACAATCCAACAAGAAATTATTTTAGACATTTGTCAATTAGGCATTCGATGTTTTGATAATTATTAAATTATTTTTTCTAATAGGCTGTCAAAAATTGACAATTTATTTTCAATAAATCATTAATAAGAAAATTGTTAACAATAATCTATAAAAACTGTGTAAAATTGTGTATTAAAATTTAATATTAAAGAACGTTTAGAGAGAATTCAAAGAACGCTATAGAGAATTCAAAGAATGCATATGATGGATTAAAAATGGTACGTACATTCTGAACTTTTCTTTTGTTAATTTCCATTCCTGATTTTTTTACGTATTTTGCCTTTAAAATTGCAATTCAAACAATTCGGATTTTACAATTTAAGAATGCGCAAAATTGGATATAAGAGGTCATCGATCGAAAAGTGAGTTCAATAAATTAGCTCGGCTCGTCAATGAGGATTACGTCGTGGTGCATTAATTACATCGAGAATTATGTCGTGTTTCCTATCGGAATGAAATTATAATTTTATCAATTTCATATTAGCACTTCTCATACATAAAACAGTTTAATTAATTATGGAATAGTCAGATAAGTCCAGTAACCAACAGCATTTCCTACAATCATGTTGGAAACTGTACAATTTATGATAATTATATCATTATTTTTTCAATTTATTACATTTATTACTTTTGAAATAGTTTCTATAATATTAGAACAATTGCCATTATTATAGAACTCACATAAAGTTATACTCTGAGATAGAAAAATCTTGTGAAAATCTAATGAAAGAATCTCCAATTCGTTCATTCTTTTTTTTAGTACAATTATTGTAATTAAATTATCAATTCTCAGAATACTTGACTTTAAACTCTTGGTTACAATATGAAATTTAAATTGAATATTTAGAGCTTTTAAATTCTTAAATTATTAATATGTTAAAATCTATTTATTTAAAGCTGTATAAATACACTTCTGTAGATCAAAAATGACAAATGAATGCCATTTAAAGTAATAACAATGGACAATGTTTAAAAAATCAAGTCATGTATAACGAAAATATTTAATAGTCTTAAATGTTGTGACAGTTGTTGCAATTGTCTCTTCAAAATGAATAAATACGAACAAATCTGCTCATAACTCACTCGATATTTTCTTCCACAAAACGCGATTTAATAGAATACATCAGCATGTCGTGGCGCGAGATCGCGGTATACCGCGTGTATCATTAATTATCGTGATTGTCAATTAATCACCGGTGTTGGATCGGGTGTCGATCTGCCGACAATTTCTGCTACTTCTAACCTTTCAACCTGAAAGCTATCGAATTCGATCCGCGAGTAATTGCGTCGATCGATGCCAGATCGGCTTCGCTTTCGCGACAACGATTGAACGATACTCGATAGAAAATCACGTGCGAAAAATATTAGTGGTAATGAAAAATGGTGAATATATCGAAAAGTTCAGTTGTAAAATCTCATTTTTAGAAATAGCAATCGAATCGAAAGTTTGATGTGCACAATTTCATGAACAATTGACAAAAACTATAAGGCTCTAATTGCTGTATCAATTAATTTTTATTTCAAAATCGCAATCAAAAATTAAAAATAATAAATTATCCAAATCAAGAATAACAAAAAATTTAAAGAAGAATCAAAAAATTACTTTCGTGTATTTCTGCATCGCTCAAAAATTGCAAATAATTCTCTAAATTGCTTAATAATGTAAAGATGAAAGAAAAAAGGATTAATTAATAATCATAATTGACTTTATCAGTTATCTATTAGCAATTTATGATATCAAAATATTAAAGCCTTCATTTATTCAAATATTATTTAAATAAATTATGTACCCTCATCTTATAATTTTGTATTAAGTAGCTAAAGATAATCGGATTAACAACTAGTTCAAAACGTTATTTTGGGCAAACAAGTTTCGAGTTCACTTCATACACAAATCCTTTTATCTTTTGTGCATATTCAAATGCACTTACGCAATACGTCTGCAGAATTCATTTCATGTTCCCGATTTGCAAAACGTTTTCCGCATCTATAAACTTCTGATGTTATCTCTGTATTGCTTTAAAATGCAGTAATAAATCGATAATATAGATTACATATTTCAAAATTTTGTTAAATTACGAAGTTTCGTTACTCACATTAAAGAGACAAGAGCCTCTTGTCAATCGTTCATAAAACAGTCGGTTGGCAGCTGTCAATATCTGTAACGTTATCTAATCAGCCAATACAAATAACGTTAAGAAATTAATGTAAAAACGTTCAAATATCAACGTTCGAATAATGATACACGCAGATAAATTCCTAGTTTCTACGCGACAATCTAACAATTTTCATTTTCACCATTATTCTGTTATTTTTATCAATAACGTTTCTTTTCTGAGGCAAAAAAGTAAAACTTTGCGTAATAAAATTCACTTGTCTCGTATAAGAAATCACAACATTCTCATCGTTATTAACGCAAGGCACTTTCGTTACCATAGACGTAGAAAAGTAGACTGCACATTCCCTGATTGTAGCATCTGTGCTCGATTTAGAAAGAGAACGCAATGTTGGCAATCATATCTGAATTTCTCTTCAATATTTCAGACAATATTAGTATATTGAAGGCTAATAATATAAGTAAAAAGTTAATACCATCACAAACCGACACTGATTATTCGTGTGTCTAACAAATTTAATTTGCAATATAATGAATAAAATAAACTCAATATTTTAGACAGAGAGAAAGAAAGAGAACAATATATATGATTTAAGCATATTACTCTCTCTAAATCGACAATGACAACTTCATAGAAATTCTTAAGAACTTTTTACAATAAGCTATTACCTTAAGTGTTAAATCATAAAAAATTGACTAATCGTAGTCGATTATTCTTTTCACATTCAACTGTGACTGATCAATTTTTTACGGCTTAAGACTTGAAGCTTAACCCTCCGTAGTCCAACATTTTTTTCACTGCTTCTTAGTTTCCAATTGGATCACTAATTATGTTTTTTAAAAGGTTTTTGAACTCTAAAAAATCTAAAAAAAATTTACGCTGTTTTACAACATTCAAAAATATAATTTTACAATGATACGAGAACAGTTTAATACCTGACTTTTTTAAATTTTTTTATATCAAAATTCAACTTATTTTCCAATATAATCTCCTTTTACAGAATCATTGACTTATCAAACTGCTCGTATGATCCAAAATGATTTTCACTTTCTATATATATCCGAATTTGAGGCAGAATGATTGAAAATTGAAAATTCGCATGGAGCTTCAAAGTCTCGATTGAACAATAGAGGATTAAATAATGACTTATTGTAGAATGTGCGTTACATCTACGTTCGCTACAGCAGTTACGTTCGGAAGAAAATATGCAAGACTCGCGAGATAATCGCGTGAAAGCTCCGCTCTCGGAGCGACGGAGCATATTTTGCAGACCACGACGTTCTCATTGTCCGAGCGACGCGATGTGACTTTGACTTCGACTTCGACGACGACGCGACACGTCACGATACGCGGAACCGAGCGGGATTCGCGTGGCGCTTCCGGGCGCAAGAATAGACATGTTGATCACCAGCACGCATACGTTTTCCTCGTGTGCACTGAGAAACTGATGCGCGGCTAGCCGCGGCACGCGGCTGTCCGAGAACATTCACAGAAACCTCACAGGACTCGCTGCTTGTCTCCGTCGCTGCGCGTTTCCACCAGACGCGAATGCGACGACCTCGGCGACAATAACAATGTCAACGACGACGACGGTGGTGGCGGCGATGGTGATGACGTTAAAAACTCGCGGCGCATCGTCCTCACAGAGCGTTTCCGTTCGTTTCGATAAAACACCGTCGTCGGTCTAATCTGCAAGCGCGCGTAACGATTTGCCCGGTTATATCGTGGATGACGATAATCACAAATCCGGTTTACAATCGTCCGGCAGGAAAATAACGACGGCGATGACGATCCCTCTGATTGCGACGCGCGCGAGAATCGATCTGCGGCACCCAGTGGAGCCGCGTAAACACGGCGCGGGTAACCGGTGGGTTCGAAAATTCAAATCCGCCGCGCCGCGTCCCGCCACTACGGCCGACTGATCGACGTCGACCTAACCTCAACCACGGCTGCAGTGTCCGCGACCAGTACCTCGACTGGCGACCGGTATCACCCCCGTGCTGTGTAACGCACTGCTCGCGTTAAGAGTCAGGTGAATAAAAGAGCGAGAGAGATAGACAAACAGATGGTAAATGAGAGAGAGAGGGAGGGGGAAAGAGCGAGATAGAGAATATGATAGAACAGGAGTACGAGCGGACGAAACGAGAAAGAGAGACAGAGAGGGAGAGAGAGAGGATGCCGCCAGGCCCCGTGCGAACAACCTCGTGGACATGCGAGTGCAGACTGATTGGAGCGTGGAGTGTGAGGGTACTTACCCACGAGTCGTGGGATCGGTGGCGGTGGCGGAGGCGAGGTAGAGGCGTGGAGGCACCGACCGGCGGCGGCGGCGGCGGCGGCAGCGTGCGCGTGTGTTTTCAGCCGCCATGACTGGCGCCACCGTAGCGACTACTGCCCGTTCGACGTCCCTCGCGCATGCGCGACTTGCGCAGTCGCGCGCCGCGCAGCCACGCGCGACGCTTCCCGCAGCTCTCAATTGCGCACCGAACGCGCAGCCAGCAACATCGTTGATCTTTATGTCTGACGACTCCCGTGAACGCGCGCTCTGATTTGGATGGTGTTTTCACACGTTCTCTCGTGATATGCCACTTGAATCCTTTCTTCTTGATCGATACTCCACGATTTTCCTTTCTTTCGTTCGCCTCCTTCTCGAAAATTTTAACATGTGCTTACGACAGGAATTCAATGAAGCGTTTAGACGTATTCTGGCTGTGTGGAATTGGCATCAACCGTATTGGCTCCAATTTCGAATATGTTAGCAGTGAACACTAAATATAAATTGCATAAGAAAATTAGAATCGGATAGCCGTATTTGATTTCGAAAGTACCGTGCAAATTTTCACTTTAATCCGTGTATTAAAAAATGTGGAATGCGTGCAATTACGATTTTATTCAATTAAAGCTGTTAGAAAGATTATCGATTCACGTTGTGAAAACATTCATAGTGCGACTACACACATTATTTTTAGATTTTGTATTTCATTTTATGCGGATTTTGAAGTATTAAAAACTTTTTAATTGTTTATTGTATTGTAACCTGTTTTTAAATTGATTGATGTTCTGGTTATATTAATACATTTTACTAACTATTTTGTACTAACAATTATTATTTCATATTTCAAAATCAAATAGTGTTATATGCATTATTAATTTGTTTTTTTTTTATTAATTTGTTTTTTTTATTTAAAAAGAATATCATATACCTATTGTATCTTCGATACAAAGTTATAATTTATAAAGACTTTCTGTATTCCAAGATTTTATTAGTCTATGATTTTGATTTGAATCAGATGTATGTAAGAATAAAATACCCAGATGAAAATATAATGGGGAAAAAGGCAGAGAGAAGGTCACATCAATAATCTGAAAATAAAACAAAATAACATTACTTTAAAATATACAATTTTTTAATACATATTTCGTAAAAATATTAAATTTTGCAAAAGAATATATGAATGTTAATTTAAAGTGATACAACACTTCAAGAATCACAAATAATTAACTTTATTAGGTTATTTCAAAAGAAAACAATTATCTAAAGAAAAGCCGAGATATATTTAGCCGATATTTAAAGAGTTATCAGAAATAATTAATTTGCTATTAATTAATTTACGATTCAATTCTTAAAAAATTATTAAATATATACGATGGTGAAACCTTTTCGAGTTTCGTGCATATAATTAATTAATTTAATTGTTCTATCTAATATTACTGAATGCACACGCGCGCGGCTTCAGGATTCATATTTCCAAACTATGAATTGCATTTGTAAAACAACTACCAATAATTAATCAGTAAACTAATAATCATAACAATACTTGAGCCATTAATAATATTCATTAATTAATACAAAAAAATATCGCTATCAATCATTTCCATATTAGTCAATTAAAACTCAAAACCACAAAATTTCTTTCTTCGATTTTTAATAACTTGATAACCTGAATACGACATCTAGTGGATGATGAAGAAGTTAGAAAAAAAATTTAATTACCCAATCAATCAATTTTAAAGAATATTTTAATAAAGATCGAAAAATTAACAAATTCCAGATGAATTATTGTTAAAAATATAAATTAAAGAGACACTCAAATTTCTCACTATGATGTAGAAATATATTATTTACCAATTTTTCACAGCATTCCTTTTCGAATAGTTACAAATATCTTATTCACTATTCTATGAAAATTTTCTTGACTATATAAACAGCCTTTATCAATGCTTTAATCTAAAAAATAATCTACTGATTCTCAGACCGACAGAGAAACGTGAAATAACACTCGTGGCGCTCTCTGTGGTCGAAAAATAGTACTCTGTTTCTACAAATAATCCATGGTTGATTATAATCTCTAATTTGATAGAGATTATAATAAGAGATTTTAATAAAAGCTTTAAAGTTTGTTTTTTATACACTACACTACACTGGAACTCTCTCGATTTTGCCAAATGTCAAACATATACTTATCTTTAGATTCCAAAAGTGTACACTAATTCAGCCACTGAAAACAGATCCCATGTATATCTACATTTAACTAAAAAATAATTTGAAAAATTAATTTAGTTTTTAAAATATGTAAGACAAAGTTCTCTATTAAACTAAAAGCTTTATATATATGTGTGTGTGTGTGTGTGTGTGTGTGTGTGTATATATATATATCGTTAGATTTAACAATATAAATTATATAAAAATCATCCATTGACATGGAAGTTTGCGTGACTGTCAAAATTTCGACAATTTATAAATTTCATTTCAGATATATATGTGCACGAATAACAAATATTTTTATTTCTTCTGTTATCTGCATTAATATTTATGTCTGATGATTATCCATGCAGATAACAATTAGAGAAAAATGTAGTAATACATTGTATATGATATTGTTGCGGGATAAATATATATGGTTACTTATAAAACACTTGTACAATAACATAAAATTTAAACATCAAATTTAACATTTGCATTTTAAATTGTATACATCAATAGTTAAAACATCAAATATGTACGTTCTTTATTTACTGGCTTATCAATAAAAGAATCCTAAACATTAAAGTTTTTCAGAAAAAATTTTATATCATTCGTATTGAAAACTATTAAAAACAAGAAATGTTATTTACATATAAATGCATCGTGGTAGCCAATGTAATATATTGTTAACAAACTTCGTCGTTAATAACATATTTCAATATATTATTTATATATACATTACAATTTATATTTAAAACTTTGGAATCTTCAGATATTGTATCCTAAAAATTTTCTGGATACAAAATATTTCTGAATTAACTTAAATCTACATATAATAATTATATTTTTATATGTAATAAGAGAATATTTCTATACTATTATTTTTCTATTAACAGAAATTAAAAGAAAAAATTTATGAAATATTTTTTAAAATTTGTAAATAGTATCATAAAAAAGAAATTATTTTTAGTTATTCATACATAATTAGCAATAGCAAAAATCTCATCTCGGAAATTAGATATTTGATTTTCGAAATTATATTAATACAATGTTCGGCAACAGGTGAAAACTTAAAAAAGTAATTCTAGATAAAATAAGATAAAAATCGATAACAAAATTGTTTTGTTTTTTAATTATAAGTATTTAAATATCCACATAAAATCTTTAAAGTGCATGAATATTTAAATTAAATACATAAATGAAACATTTATAGTTAAAGAGTAGAGCTGAATTCGTAATTTTACTTTTTTTATTTTCTTATATCTATTGCCAAACATTCCGTATATTTAGGCAAAAAGTTAATTGACTGTTAACTTCAAAAGATACCTTGTATAAATATATCTTGATAAAGTGCCGTATAAATTCTATACATATAATTGAAGTTGAAGAGGGAAAGAAAATGATTGCAACACTGTATACGTGAATATATGAGTAAAACAGAAATATGTTTGTAATAAGATAAGTTAGTATATATTACACAATCTATGATCTATCTTCAGTTGTACTGTATATAACTGAATAAGATTGAAGATTATTAAATAGTGCATCCTCATTTTCCTTTTCCGATTCGATTTGTGGTATCGTCTGTATAATGTTTTGTGATAAAAGCCCTTCTTCTATTTCTATGAGCGCAGTCTCAGTTTTCGATTCTTCCAATGAAATATGACTTTCCTCCGATTTTTGCTGAAGAACATTGGTTGGTTTTATGTATTTTTTACGCTTTTCCCTAGGTCGATTCTCATGCACTCGCATATGTCGTCGTAAATCGTATTTACCGATGAATCCCATACCACAATTATCACAATTGAATGGCCTGACTTCAACATGATTGAACATATGCCTCCTCAACGCTGCACTAACTGTAAATGCTTTTCCACATACATTACATATATGAGGCTTCTCACCAGTGTGTAATAATGTGTGATCTCGTAATGTAGCACGTTGATTGAAGCTGTAATAATCAGATATAATGTTTACATTAAATATTATATTCAATGAAATATACAGATATTGTTTCATTAAAAAATTTAATCAAAATTTAAAAAAAAATTTATAATACTAAAATATTATTTATATAACAAAGATATTAAAGAACAGTATAATATAATAATATAACAATTAATATATTTATTCTTTTTAAATGATTATAACATACATTTAGAATATTTTGAAATTACGATATTTTGCATTATATCCTATTTCAAATTTTCCCTTTTTATATTAAATATATGTATACAAGTTACAAACCTTTTGCCACAAACTTCGCATGTATAGCTACGAGGATTCCAATGTATCTTTGAATGGTTCAATAAGTTGCCTCGTTGTGAGAATGACTTATGACAAACGTCACACTTGAACGGTTTTTCACCAGTATGTACCCGTATATGCGTTTGGAGTGTACGATTATTAGGAAAACGTTTGTCACAGTAACTGCACGGATATTTAGGCAAATGAAGACCCTGCGGATCCAAATGGCTGATCAGATGTCGTTTATAATTGCCTTTGTGATTAAATATACGCGAACATTGACTGCAAGCATAGGGTGCGACGAGATCATGTGTTGTCGCATGGCTGTCTAATTCTGATTTTGATTTAAAGCGGCAACCACATTTCAGGCAGCGGTGCCGCGAAAAGTTGGGATGGCATGCCATGTGTCTCTTCAGATATCTCTTTCTGTTATATGCCTTTTTACAAAGAAAGCAAGAATATGGAAACTCGCCAGTATGCGTTTTCACGTGTGTTCGCAATTCTCGACGACTTTTGCAGTCCTTTTCACACACCATGCAAAAAAACGGACCGTTGGAAGGGACATGATTTTCGACAGTATGCAATAATACACTAGTCAGTTGATTATAATTCTGTAAACATAACGTGCATTGATATTCAATTCCATTTTCTCGTTTAAATTCCTTTATCCGTATAATTGCATCGCTTAAACTGCCTAATATATTGTCTTTATCATCAACAAAGTAGTCAGAATCAGATCCATCATTGTTTTCTATGAATTCAATATTAGAACTACTTTCATTGAGCTTTGTTTCTTTATCTCTGTTTTGTATCACCTCATTATATTCTTTTTGTTTCTCAACTTGTATTACTGATGTTACGTCTTGTTGTTCCAAATAGGTACATTTATTCTTTTTAGATTCCACAGGAGTGGAAACGCATATTTTGCTTGAGGCTTCTTCATTTTCTTCAGCCAAGATTTCCACTTCAGAGATAAATGTACCATTGTCTATTTCTTCTTGTTCCGGATCAAGTGTTAATGTGTTCTCGACTGACATCGACTCAATCGTAGATTTTGGTATATACATAATTGCGACATTTTCTGCAAATATTTTTGAAATATCTTCAGGTAACTCAGTCTTCATCAACTGGGCACCTATTTGATCTTCATTAGTTTCAATATTATAATAAACATCATTCAATTGTGAGTTCTCTTTATCTCCATTATCTTTAACCAACTGAGATACATCAATTTCATATTGTTGTTGATCCATATCTGTTATTTTAATGTTTACAAACTCAAAAGTACGATCAGACTTTACATCGCCTGATATATTTAATTCCAAAAATTCATCTTTCTGTATATTACTTTTTTCTTTCTTAACATTTAACTGTTCTGCCTAAATAAAAAGCAACGTTATAATAACATCAAAAAGATACCCTTTAGATAATTTTAAATCTTTTAAATACTTATTTATAGATTAATTCTTTATGATTGATAATAAATTATTCAATGTTTATAGAGTATTTAAATTTACTATTTAAATTTATTTAGATTTAAAATTTACTTGTGTAATGCGTATTCAACAGATATAAACTTTAAATTAATATTATTTTTATTTTATATCACTATACCTTCACAATGTTCATTTTAGTTTCTTGCATCATTCTAAATTTCTTGTCTGATTCTTGCACTTGTAGTCTAAAGTCATATAAAGCATTCGTTCGATATGCACACTTTGGACAGAGCATGTTAGGCAGTCCATCAAATTGATCAATCTGTTGAAAAAAATATTATTAACAAATATTATTAAAAAAATATTATTAAGAATACATATTAAGAATATATAGAAATATATATAGAAATATATAGAATATATGTATAGAAATATTCAAATCTGCAGAAGAAACATTAGGAGATACAAGAAAATATAAGAAAGACCAAGAGTATGGAATGAAAAATTGAAAACGCTGCTTTCAGAAAAACTTATTATAAATATCTGAGCTTCAAAAATGAATAAGACAGAAAATGTAATGAAACCAAACGAGCAATAAAGCGGGGACAAATACATAAGCCAGATTGAATATGTGTACATGGAAGACAATTAGTAGTGTATAAGGTAATGAAACATATAAATAATATTATTATAGTTAAATAGAATAAATCACAGAAAGACTCTGCAAAGCTGAACATCATTAACAAAGAAATGGGAAATGCACTATACACGTTATAGTGCAATCTAAATATAATAGACGATATAAAAAAGAATGAATTATGAAGCAATAGATTCTATCACGCTAGAAAAACTGAATGATACATTAAAAGCCACTAAGAAATAGAAAAGCAATAAGCACTGACAATATAAACTCCGAACTTATCAAATACGGAAGTTTAATGTTAAAATTGAGAATCGTACAACTCCTAAAATGTACTAAATATGTACCTAAATATGTACTGGAGCCAATCACAGACTCCCAGTGAGTGGAAAACCGCAAATGTATATATAAGAAAGAGGAGAATACTGATTCCAATAATTACAGAAGGATTAGCTTAGTAAACTCATATTATGAAATATACTCGAAAAAATAGCACGCAGAGTATAAGCCATCGCGGAAATCAAATTAAGAAGTCAAATACGAGAAGAACAAAATGATTTGATGAAGAACAAATTTCAGAAAAAATCAATAACAGATGCGATACTGACGCTAAAACTAATTATAGAAAAAAGAAGAGAGCAAAACTTAGAGACACAAATCGCATTCATAGACTACACAAAAGCCTTCGAAAAAATCTGCAGATCAGAACTATGGGATATCTTAGAAGGAAAAGGCTTCCCAAAATACCTAATTAAAGTAATAAAGAATATGTCATCACGGAACAAATTTAACTTGATAAGGAGGATTCCAAACACGATATATTCACTAACCAAAGAATAAATCAAGAATGTGGCTTATGCTTATCCCCGATCCTATTCAACATATACATAAACGATATGGTACAAACATAGAGAAAACGTATGAAAAAAAGAAAATGATATAAAAATTACAAAAAAAAACCCTTGACACGATACTGTTCACCGACAACCAAATAGCTAACACAGAAGACAAATAGCTGTCCATCAACTAGACAGGATAGCCAGAGAATATAACTGTGAAATTTTTACGTCAAAAATGAAAGTAATGGCATTCAGAGAAAAATATCCTATCCCTTTAAAGATAATAATAAACAACAAAAGAATAGAACAAACTCAAATTTTCAAATACTTAGGATACTGACCTATCAAAAAGAAGCTGACATATATCAAAAATTTATTTCATTCCAGAGAATGTGGCATCATCCGAAAATTAAGGAACAAGATCAGAAAAGATACATAATTAAAGTTCTACAAAATAATGGCAGTTCCCATGCTATATGGAAGCGAAGCTTGAGTAATAGGAAGGAAGAATAAACAGAAATAAGAATAAACATAAACAGAATACAAGCTGTAGAAATGAAGTTCTTAAGAGTAGTTAGAGGTTACACGAAACTAAATAAAATAAAAAATGAAGACATAAGGAAGAAACTGGAAATTTTTGCAATCAAAGATAAAAAGATGAAATATAAAAGAAAGTGGCAACTCCATGGAGCAGACTCCATGAATGAAAGCCAACTTCCTAAATTGGCATTAGGCTATAAACCACAAGGCAATATAGACGTAGAAAGACCAAAAACATGACATATTGAAGTGGAACATGTCATTCCGGCCTAAACCATGTACGATGATGATGATGATAATGATAAATATATTAAGAATTACGTATACTAATAACAATTTAAAATCAAACTGAAAGAATAAAGAAGAGAGATTAAGAATAAAGATTTTATTTTTAGTACACAGTTTGCAGAATTGGATGCATAAAAAGAATTGGATATATAAATTCACATTAAAATATTTAAAATCTTTGACTGAAAATAAGAATTCTCTTTTTTAATACTATAATATATGCTAAACCAAGTAAAATTCTTTTCTAAAAAAAATTACTTAATTACCTATAAGGATATAAGCAATCATTTTTTTTAGAAAGTCAATAAAGAAGCTGCAGCAGATCTCAATTAATGCAAAACAGCTATTGTAACATTAAATTATTAATCATGATATTTAAGGAAGAAAATCTTTTGTACTAGATGTTAATATATCTATTTGTGTTGCTTGCTTTTTACACTCAGTATCTTTGCTTTCTCTTTCTTTATCATTAAAAAAATAATATATATATATATATATATATATATATATATATATATATATATGTATCATTTTAAATGCATTTTTGGATAATTTCAAAACACAACACAGACCTCATATTTATATTAAGATCATGATCAGGCTGGGTTCTCAAGATCTACTTGTTAAAGATATTTGTTGAAAGGTTAGTTATGAAAATTCCGTTTACCTTGATAGACGTAATCTGCGCGAGCTTGTATGGCAAGTTGATCTCGCTAACGTTATCATCATACATGGGCAGCATTTTGCAGCCTTCCTTCATGCACGCGCGACATTTATACATGTAGGAATCAATCTCCGAATTTGCGCTTTCCGACATGATGATATTAAAACAATGGTCCTTGAAAAAAACAAGACAACGATAGTGGCAATTCCGACATATTATTGACGAATTATCAAGCGAACATATAAATGTAATAAATGTAGCTAACTGTATTTAATTGCTTCTCTCACGATTATCCACAGCCAGAAGGCACAGCTGAGTTAGGTTGACATTACTAGGCACTGTAAGCAGTGGACACGACAGTGGACGACACCAGATACAGCGTCCACCACGCCTATGATCTTGATTCGTGATACGGTTGAGTTAAAGTAAAATATACGTTATCTAAAGACTTTTCAGAAATATTTATTCCTTTATCCTTCTTCGTCTTGAGAACCCGAATTAATCAATTACACGTTTGCACAAGAGCACTATAGGAACTAGAGCAGGAACTGGAACGACAATCCATATAATAATTCCAGGTTGAAGCAGAGAAAAACCTGAGAGAGGACATGACGACCCAACACCTGTAACCGCAAAATACTGCCGCACACTACTGCCCCCTGACAAAGTGAATGTAAATTACACAGCAATGTCCACTTTTCTTAGGGTATATCCATTTTTCAAGGCTGGAGATGATATAAATCGATGTATCCTAAGGACGTGGCTATGTAGTTTACATCCACTTTGTCAAAGAGTAGAATTTTGCAGTTACAGGTTTTGAGCCTCATGTTCTTTTTCAGATTTCTCTCTGCTTCGACTCGCAAAAGAGGTGTGGTTTGGGCATACCATGGTTGTGTTCCAAAATTGACTGCCAGCACTGAAAATCTATACTGCACATAACGTAAATTATAGCATTTTCAATGTTGGCAGTAAATTTGGAACACAGCCCATGTCAATGGCTGTGATCAAATGCCCGTATTCATAATCAGACCTTGTACTTAAGACTTAAATTTATCTTTAGATGTTCAGCAGCCAATGAAATAATTCGTACAGTATCTAAAGATAAATTTAAGGAAGCCTTAAATTTATATAAGACCTGATTATGAATACGAGTAATAGTCTCGCTATAAATGCTTTGCTGGAAGAATCAATTAGAAGAAAGAATTTTATAAACTGACCAATTAAAAAACGCTTGAAAGCATTTGCAACATCGCGTTGACTACATCCAATCCCTTCTTCCATGATCTCTGCCTCACTTTAACCAGAGAGAAATCCTCTGGTTAATCAATGAACGAAACTTCGTTACCAAGATTGCGTGATTTGACAAAAATAATCATTCAAATCAATAAAATGATTTAAAAACAAGCAAAAAAAGGTTAATTTTACACAAATAAAAAATAATATTTACCGCAAAGTTGCTCCACTGATGCATGATGTCTCTCCCGAAACCTCCTTCTTCAGAATATGATTACGACATCTCGCACTTGCGTAAAACACTCGCGAATAATAAAATCGCGCGCGGACTATAACTTGAGTCCGATAACTTGAACGGCACTCCCGAAACGCGCGACGCGACGAACCGGCTGTGGTTTGTTTTCATTTTCAAGTAAATCGGTATGATAGCTTCCTAATTGGATTTTTATACGAAGAGAACGATTTTACTCAAGTATCTAAAAATTTATCTAGAAATACCATTATAGATTCGAAAATTTTTTAGATATTTGAGAAAAACTGTTATTTTCGTATAAATCCTCTGGATACTGAGCCCTTTCATTACGTCAAAGTCGTACCCGTGAGAGAGAAAAGATAATCTGAAAAATGTAATATATAGCTATCATCTATATTACTATGCAATCGGTTAACTTTTAGAAACGAATACCAAGTCTGCAATTCGTTATCATCGCGAAATAAAGTCAGAGCAGATAAAAGAGCTGAATATTTTTATTTATACAGATTTATAGCTGATGTCTGTAAGACATCATCTATATATGATTAAAATCTAGAATGAAATAGGCTAGAGATTAAAAAAAGAGAAAGGTTTCTTTTATTATTGATAAATAGCTCCAAAATAACGATTAATTTTTAAACAGATCGTATAACGAAAGGTGCATAAACAAAAAATTAATTAAATTATTAAACTGTATTAATTGTGAAAGCAAGAATATGACTTTTTTGCACGAGAGTATTCATATTATCATTGCTTTTTTATGACTCGTTTAATACCATGTATTATAATATTTGTGCGGTTCTTGTAAACGTAATCAGTACTTGTGTTTGCGTGCGTGAAATATTTTTGATATTCCAACATTGTCTCAATTTTTATTATTCTTTTAAACGATTCATAAATAATTAAATAAAGGTTGATAATATTCTATACATCCTTTATATAAAGATACATGCAAATTTTATTAATATTGCGGACAATTTGCTCTAAATGTGGAACAACTTTGGCAAAATACTAATTTAATACTAAAAGTATTAAATATCTTGTCAATCATTATTTAATTTTTTCGGCTAAAAAATTAATTTATGACACTGCTATTGCTGTAAATTATTATATGTTTTAAAAATTCTTGAAATTTACGTATAATGCCAATCATCGGTAAAATAACTGATTTATTTAAAATAATTATTTATTATATATAACTATTTATTAAAAATAGTTATTTAAAATAATTAAAAAATATAAAATAGATTTGAAAAACTTATTTAAAATAATTTACCTAAATAAAAAATAAGTCAAAAGTGTAGTTAAAATAATAAATATTGTACTAAATAGCTCTTTTACTTTTTTATTTAAAATATATACATTATCAGTTTTTTACCGATTTCTACGATTTTATATTTTAAATAAGTTTCTGAAAAAAATTCATTATGTATTTTTTATTTTAAATAAGTCATAACAGTTATTTTACGCAAAAAGCAGACAAAAAGCGCGAGGAAAGTCGCGCGGCGAAAAGCGAGAGAGAAGGGGGAGCGTGGCGGTACTGCAGTGGTTGCTACGTCATCACTTTGGCATTCGCTCGGCGACCGCGGAGGAAAACGCACGCGTGCCCCGCACGATCGCTCCGAGTGTCGCGCATTAATCTACGAAAATGAGATATTTACGAACGCGGATTGATGATTCAATTATGTAAGGATAAGGAATAGTAATGTTGCTCAAATCTAAGGTGTGTACTAAGAGTTATATTTCAATCTTTATTACTCTCTTTGATAATTTACAGTCAAATAAAGTTATAGTGAATAATAAATTATACATTTTTTAAATAAAGATAAATGCAAACATTTTTTAAAACAATTATAAAACAATTTGGACTAAATATAATAATGGATATAAATAGAATTTTGATATTATACATTTACAGATATATAAATTAGAGATATGTAAGGGCAATATTCATAGTCCGGTCTTATTTCAAGACTGTCTTAAGTAATGTCTAATACGGCCCTCTAATTCGTGATTTCTTAAAATTGTACTTAAGACGTCTTGAATATAAGCTGTGACTATGAATACCGGCCTAAGATATAGATATAGATGAGTTATGCGCATAACGAATTCAAGAACTAAAATGTAAATCATATAATAAAGCGATAATAAAGCGTGTAATTCATTGAAAAATATTAAAACGTAATAAAACGAATAGATTATTTTATTAATTTTATAATTACGTTAACGGTAATACTTCGACAGTTGATGATCGGCGCGCGACTTTGAAGTGGGGAAGGCACGGGGTGGCACGGAGCGGCGCGTCGTCATGTTTACGCGTAGTTTCCATGCAGTCATTCCCTTACCGAAGCTCATACAGGCAGGTAGCCATGTCGCGTGTCTTCTTTACATTCCTTTTTGAAACGTAATCGTGAAAAATGCTAAATATATTGGGTTGTCCAGAAAGTTCGTGCCGATTTTGAAGGAAAATTGAAACGCAGAAGATTTAAATTTTAGTATACATTTATTAAATTTAAATCTTTTGCGACACGACACTTTCCGGACAACCCAATAATACGAAACTTTATGAATAATTAATCATACTAGCAATCGTATTATGTGAATATTCATAAAATACATTACAATACTTTCGTATTATATCTAGCATTTTTAACGATTATACTTTTCAAAAAAAAATGTGAAGAAGAACGGCACGCGACACGGCTATTTGTCTGTACGAATGGTATCACACAGTCATAAAAAAGCAATGATAATATGAATACTCTCGTACAAAAAAGTCACATTCTTGCTTTCACAGTTTAATACAGTTTAATAATTTAATTAATTTTTTATTTTTGTGCATTTTTGTTATATGATCCGTTTAAAAATTAACCATAACTTTGGAGTTATTTATCGATAATAAAAGAAACATTTCTCTTTTTTATTAATCCCTTAGTTTATTTCTAGACTTTAATCATATCTTACAGACATCATCTATGTATAAATAAAAGATTCAACCCTTTTATCTGCTCTGATTTTATTTCGTGATGATAATGAATTGCAGACGTGATATTCATTTCTAAAAGTTAACCAATTGCATAGTAATATAGATGATAGCTATATATTACATTTTTCAGATTATCTTTCCTCTCACGGGTACATCTTGATGTGGTGAGAGAGCTCAGTACCCAGAAGATACACGAAAAGAATGATGTTTTCTCAAACATCTAAAAATTTTCGATATGTCTGAATGTATAGCTAGATAAATTTTTAGGTATTGATGATAAAATCATTCTCTTTGTGTAAAAATCCAATGGGGAAGCTAACGTACTCGCTGCCGATTTAAAAATGAACGAACCGCAGCCGGTTCGTCGCGTCGCGCGTTTCGGGAGTGCCATTCAAGTTATCGGACTCAAGTTATAGTCCGCGCGCGATTATATTTTATTATTCGCGAGTGTTTTACGCGAGTGTACGTCCTGTGCAAGATGTTAATCATATTCTGAGAGAAGGAGGAGGTCTGGGAGAGACATCATGCATCAGTGAAGCAACTTTGCGGTAAATATTATTTTTTATTTGTGTAAAATTAATCTTTTTTTTTTACTGTTTTTAAATCATTTTATTTGACAATGATTTAAAAATAATCATTTTTAAATCATTGTCAAATAAAATGATTTAAATAATTATATATTCTATAAAATAATTATATTCTGTCTAAAGTAATTATTAGATGTATAACTTTGTTTCCGCCGTTTTTTTTCCG
>NW_012130118.1:54544-68601 GCF_000143395.1 Atta cephalotes | reverse complement strand
AGAGTTATTTAAAAATTACTTTGAAATTTTATACAAAAAAATTACTTTAAAATTTTATACAAATTTATTTTTGCTAAGATCTTCTTTAGAGAATACATATAATTGTTTGAGAGTATATATATATATATATATACATAATTATTTTAGAGAATATATAATTATTTTATATCTAATTAAGCAATGGACAAAATTCGATGCTTACAAAAATTGTATTTTCATGATTATTTTTCAGCAAACTACATGCGTTCATATAACAATTATTTTTTGAAGTAATGATTATTTCTTTACTCTATTTTAATTTGAATTTTAATTTATTTGTTACAGAATCATCGTAGCAGATGTAACTCCACTGTTGCGCATCGGATGAGTGATGAATCAACATTTTTATTAAGGTAATGGATGTATGCTAATTTTATTAATATATTATGTACATATCTGAATACATGTATGCATGGATTTATTAACAATATACGGATATATATATATATATATATATATGTATAGTATTGCATACATCCTTTTCCTTAAAATAAACAAGTTAAAACTGATTGATATCGTGTTATTCGGATAAATTCAGTTATGTACCTGATTCTCTGGCGAATTTTACAAGTTCGAATTTTTAAACATTAGAAAATAGAGAAATTTTAGAAAACTAAATTTGAAGGGGATATTAAGCAAGATAATGTGTGACAAAGTATGAATTTATAACAAGAGCATTGATTTCTTTATTCGCACAATTGTAAACTTACGCTACAACATATTGCTCTTCGTATAATAAACCTAAATGATTGATACACCGTATATACAAAATCATACAAAACAGTTGATCCTCAGAGAAAAAAATCTCGTCGGTGTGTAATTCTTTCCACACATTTCTCCTTCTCTCGTTTTCATGAATTATTTGTATGAATTATTGCATCTTTAGGCAGTTATATGAATAACGATAAATTCTTCTTGTTTTCTGTACACGTCTCGAGAACGGCGGAAGTGCGCCAAAGATCAGCAGTTTTCTGCGTGCAATTCTCAACATCGAAAAAGATAAAGCCGTGGTGAAAGAATTACGAGCTATCGCACAGACACTCCGTTGATAGTGATTCCGTTTCTGTTGAAAACTAGTTCAGTCTCGTAATGGCCGAATCTGCCGTATTCTTCTTGAATGATCACCATATCTGTTATACATATCAATTTATAACACGATATCAATCTTATTTATCTTTTATTTTATTTATTTAATCCTATTTATTTAATAATTAGAAAATCAATTTCGCACACAGAAAAAAATGTTTTGCTGCCACAATCGAAAGTAATGATAATTTTCACCTATCAATACATCTGGTTGTGATAACCGTAAGACGTATTCTTCTTTATATTAAAATATGTTATAACTATTAAAATATGTTATCACAATCGTGTTACAATTCATCTGTAAGTAAAAAATGTATTGATGGGCGACTTTTAATCATGGCAATCATAGCCGGTTTTTTTGTGTGTATACATTATACACCTTAATAAATTATATCTTAATAAATTTTCCATTCGCTGTCTATAATATATTTTAAGATAATTTGAATAATTATCTTTGAATAATTAGCTTTGAATAATTATTTCTTTATGGACCGAGTTCGTTTAGAGTTACACTTTTATTTCATAAATTGCTTGCTTAATTTTTATAAAATTTGGCCTGTAGGATAATTTGATAAGAAGGAAAATTTTATTCGAATTGAGATAAAAATTTAAAAATTCAAAAAAGTAGCTTCAATATGACGAACGAAATTTTGAAAAAGTAATTTGATTATCATAAAATTCGGTTTTAGGAAGTTTTTAATTCCGAAGTAACATCAAGTTTTCAATTTTGCTTTGAAGTTCTTCAATGCTATGTAAATAGTTTGTAGATATTGATTTCCAAATTGATTTTCAACTCTGATTTTGAACATTGTGACACTAAAGCCTTCTTCATGGAAATTACTGTCTTTTTAAAATTTGATATTTTTATTCTATATTCTATATTTAAGCTATATTCAAATTATTCATAAATAAGAATCTTCTAAAACCGAGTTGCATATTCAGATTATTTTTTTGCAATTTAAATTTTAAAATTCTGAAATTAGAATCGAATTCAGTGTTCACTTTAGAAAGAAAGGTTTTCATTAAGTATTTTATTAGAAAGCTCCAATCCTCAAAAGATTAAAATTAATTGATTTCATAAGATTATTTAATATGACAGCTTCGAACATGAATGGGATAATTGCATTTTATACTGTAAAAAAATTATATGTAAAATTATAACAATTATAATAATTTTAGGATCCATTATTAAAGATGTATCTTTATATAAATGTAAAGTTATAACTTACAAATAATAGTATTTTTTTTATAGTAATTAAACAACTGGCGAAAATAAATTTACAATGAAAGTTAAATTTATAGAAATCTTTACATTTTAATTCGCCAACGAATTTCATAAAATTTTTCTTAAGTTATTTTATTGATAAAATTGATAAAATTGTATAAAAATATAAATATTATGATATATTACCATTATGTTATATGATATCACAAAAATTTATACATTTATATAGAAATTATAAAATATACTATTATTATTGTGTAATTTTCTGTCAAACATAAAAATTTATTTATTACACAATTAGAAATAAAAGTATTAATTTTTATTAAAAAAACACAATTTTATATATTTCCACATATTACATCTATTCTTCATGTAATTTTACATACTTTTCTACAATGTATGAACCGAATTGATGCATCTTTTTAAATTGTTTTGCACAATTGTGATTTACCTGTACGCGTTGCCATCTAGACTGTACGGATTATATAGAGACCATCCTCGGGGATATTCTCGTATATAGTATTATGTCGTCATTCAATATCGCGTAAGATATTACGACGACGTTTTGATCCTTTCATTCCGCAGCTTGAACATTTTCGGTTTTTGACTGGCATAGCTTTTCGTCTGAATATAATTCGTAAATGTTTTGAATAAAATGTGCATATTATCTCGAGAAACAATACCCACAGAGTCTAAAATAAATTAATCCGAGGATAATTAATATAAAGATAATGACATCCGATGGCAACGCTCGTGCCTACACCTTAAACTTCTGCTACCTCATTCGTGGCTACTGTGATACAAACAACAATTATGTAACTTATTCAAATTTTTCGTATTTATTTCCTCGCCGGGTAAAATAAACAATTCGTAACATTAATGACATTAAGTTTATTTTGAGTAATCTGCTGCCAATGGGTCTTTGATGAAAAATTTTTTTTAATAATATTTAAAAAACTTTGGAAATTAGTCGATAAAATTTGAAGATTTTTCGTAGTATAAAAATATCATATCTCAAAAGCGATATTATTTAGACACACATTTCAAAGATATGATATTGGTATCTTTTATTTATATTCGCATTTTGATTCCTCGCCGCTCCAATATCCCGTGTCCAAACATTTTCTTAGAAATATGCCAATCCTTTCGTACTGCGGTAGGCAGTGATATTTCGCGGCTCTTCCGTAAGTCGTCGATCCATTCTACTATCACTCTACTATCTACTATCTACTATCTACTATCATTCTACCGTAACTTCCATAACTTTGAAAATATTTATCGATAATAAAAGAAACGTTTCTCTTTTTTATTAATCTTTGGCTCATTTCATTGACTCTAATCATTATTAGACATCATCTATAAATAAAAGATTCAATCTTTTTATCCGCTCTAAATTTATTTTGCAATGATAACGAATTGCAGACGTGTATTTGATTCGTTTCTAAAAGTTACCGATTGCACAATAATTGCATAGTAATATAGATAATAACTGCATATATTACATTTTTCAGACTATTTTCTCTCTCACGAGTACCTTGATGTGATGGGAGGGAGTACCCAGAGAATATTGAAAGAACATGAAAAGAACAGTTTTTCTCAAGTATCTAAAATCGACGCATAAGATAATTTTAAGATATCTTTTAGAATTCTTTATGAAATAAAGATGATTTCTTAAGAATTCTTAAAGATATCTTAAAGTTGTCTTATGCGTCAATTTTAAACATTCTGCTTATTGAGAGATAGATTGGTGTGTGACACCAATCTAAGTTTGTAAAAGATAAACTGAATATTCGGGAGGGTAATTTGCTCGCAAATTGCGAGTTCTTATTTTTCGAGAGTTATTTAAAATACAAAAAAACCAACAAACAACAAGATTAATGAGAAACAGCGCGGATAATCAAACGCAAGTTTGGTAGATTAAAAAATCTACAAAACTTGCGCTTAATTATCCGCGCTGACTCTTATTATTATATCTAGCCCTGTTATTTATTTTTTTGTATTTTAAAGATTGAAAGAGTTTGTTTTAATTATATTATTGCTTATTGCTTATTTATTATTAGTATGATCGCGATTAAGTTATCCCTGAATTTATTAGTATGCGATAGGATATATGGTTCATTAGCTGCATTTAGCAGAGAAAGCAGCTTTGCAACTGTTAAAATTCTTCTATGTGATTAGTTTGTATATATAAATCCATAAAAAACAAAAACAAGAATCAATCAGAAGTATTGAAGAATTTTACAATAAAATGTACTTTCTCTGAACGCAACCATTGACGTATATTATATATTGTTATTGCACATTTTTGAAGTAATGTAGATAAGAATACGGGTGGAGATAAGTACCGCGAATAAGCACGAATAAATGAAAATACAGGTAGGTAGGACAATAAGTATGGATGGTATAAGATAGGAACTATATAAATAGGATAATAAATATAGACAGGTAGGACTAAACACGTCATATGTACACACTTGATAAAGGAAAATGAGGGATTAAAAATTGAATAAAATTAATTTTAAATTAATTTTAAGTTTTATTTAATTATTAAAATCCAATTATCGAATATAAAAATAAACCAAATTAGTTTCAAATTTTATTAAATTTTCAGCTACTCTGAAATTAAACTTTTTGTATAATTCTATACACGTACAAATTATACAACGCATTAATAATATACGCGTTGTATATAAAAAAGTATACAAACGCGTGTAATTAACTTTATTGTAAATAAATATATGTATAATAATATTAGATACGTAATATAAAATTTATGTAAACTATGTCCAGATGAATGCTGTAATCATACTTATTTTTTTAATTTGCACAACGATTCCCGGGAAAAAATGTTATATATATGAATATTTTATATAATGATATATAATTGTATATAAAATATGTCAATTTTTTATATGATTATGTATAATTTTATATAATTTTATATATAATTATACATAAAACATTTTTTTCTCGGATTATTAATTAATTATACATTTACTGGAATATATATATATATATATATATATATCTGTATTGAGTACCTATTCAATACAAGTATTTATCTTGTAGTAAACCAAATCTATAATAACAAAAATTGTTTATTGATTTAATAAATTTGATAAATATTTAAATTTAAAACTTTTTTTTATTTGGATATTATTTTGTATATCAAAAATTATTAATAATTTTAAATAACTTCTTATTAAAAATTTGATGTTTAGAATAATCGTCATTTTTTTCTTCATATTTAATACAAATTTATTAAATAAATCATAAAGATTGAAGCTTTGGCTGAGGCAATGGTTAAATATTAACTTTTACTTGCTTTTCGACATTTACGTTTTTAACTTTATAAAATTATAAGTATATTTTAGTGAACAATTTATTATATGCAAAGGCCTCATATCACTGTCTCGGAGATTTTTTTATGCAGGTTTTTTTGGAATTAATCCCGGGTTTTCTCATCTGCAGTTACTACAGTAACAATTTTGTTAATAAGTCAATGATAATTGCTATATTTTAAAGTTGTAACATTAACATATTATGAGATATATGCATGATATTATGAGGTTATAATTAACGAATATTGATTTTTGTTGATATTTACATAACTTTTTTCCAAATTCTTTATAGATAACAATGTTATCATGATTATATGAATTGAATTTTAAATGTGTGAGTACAAAAAATTCAAAATATGTCGAATGAGTACTCTCATATTAGCGGGATATTAATAATTGTAATTTTTGAAAAGTAAAGAATTGTTAAATTTTATATAATAAATTTTTCAGTATAAATTCAGTTTAAATATTCTTTAAAATCCTGTTATTATCGGGTTCGGCTCATCTCGAAAAGTTGGTACCCGAGAAACTTTTGTACCCATATATACAAAAAATTACAATAACGCATGTATTTTGTTATTATTAAATATATTCCTTATAACCACTATTGCTTAAGGAAATCATTCCGTTTATTTTTAATAAGAGATGATTTTTAATCAGTGTGGCAGAACATATTGTCTCGCAAATTTTAGTATTATATTAAACATGTGAAAAAATGTATAAAAGATAGTAATTGTAATTGACATGCTATCAAAATTATTACTATCGCTAAGTAATCTGAAAGATTCGGGATTCACACCTCAGTAACCAGATTACTGGTATTTGATGGATTGCTAACTTTTCTTTGCAAATGGATCTTGTAAAATTTATGTAGAATATATTAAGTTACATTCGCTTTCTACTATGAAGTTCTTCTTTATATCGGATACTAATCAGCATATTACAAGGCGGAGGAATTTTGATACGATGAAATTACTGAGATAGTTATCTGAACACGATGAAAGTGTTATAAATATATTAATGACTTTTTATTGCAATATTATTAAGTTTAATATTCGAAAAGTAATAGTAAATATGATCTAATTGTTGTTAGTTTTTTCTGCGTGTATCAATATTTCATTAAACATTTTTAGAAAAATTTATGTTATAAAATTATTACAATTTTATTACAATTAGTGCGGGATACAATAAAATAATTAGACGTAAAAATAAAAAATAAATTAAACATATACTTACCTGTAAAAACGGATTATTAAATTTATTAGTATCTCATTTGTTTTATGGGTGAGTATATTTAAAGAAAAGAGGATCGTGATAAAATTGGCGAGAATGGTGGAGAGTCTTTATAGCTCATTTTTGCTAAATTATACTTTAAATTGACAATATATGTTTAGAAAAGATTGAATTACTTAAAAGAAAAATTGATTTACTTAATCTTTATAATTGCTAGTAATTATAAAGATTTTGATCCATACTAGTAATTATGTTTGATAAAAATGGGCTGAAAATTTGCATAATCATAACTTCGTAATTTTATATAAGATATTATAAAATAAAATATTATAAACTAAATATTATAAGATAAAATTCACTAAAAAAAAGTGAATATTGCTGTATAGTTTACATCCATTTTGTCAGAGGGCAGTAGTAGCGCGACAGCATTTTGCGGTTAAAGGTTTGGGCCGTCAGGTGTCCTCTCTCAGGTTTCTCTTTGTGAATACTATTCAATTCAAAATTTTGAATAGGAAATGCAGTTTTTCAATCCAATTGTATCCAATTGAATCTAATTGAATCCAATTAAATCCAAAAAAAAGTATTCTCTATAATATATAAAATACGCATTCGGATAGAAAAAAATTTCAATCCATTTTAATTCTCATTTGCTGGGTTTATATAATATTTAATATTTAATATTAAATCTAACCTAATCTTAATATTTAATATTTTATTGTTATTCAATTCTTTATTCAAATTAATAGTGAGATAATAAGTCTACATAAGAAATACTTGATGCATGTTTTCTCATTTTTACATATTATCTTTTATCCATTCCTCCATCCATTCAAGTATTCTATCTACATTAATTGGCATGTCTTCTGGAACATTGTTCGTTAGTTCATACACTATTTCTGGGTTAAACGACTCTTGTGTTTCATGGATAACAATTACAAAAATTTCAGCTCCTAGATTGTTATCTGGTTTGTTCTTGGTCTTTCTTTCTGTCTTCCATCTTTTATGTAGACGGTCGTCTAAAGTAGCATTGTTTGCTTTAAGGACAAACACAGCGTCAAACCAACTTGGAGGGAACAAGTCGGCTGTACGATAGTCCACGATTTGTCCTCCTTTTTTCATCCAATCCTCCATAAGTTTCACTAACTAGAAAGATATTGCAAACAAAAATTTGTATATTTAACACCTAGATATAATTTACAAAAAATATTTCATAATTTTAATTTAATCAAACTTATTGGCTAATTTTAAACTTAACATTGTATGGATCATCAATAATCTATAATGACTTTATTTGTTCATTATATTTATTAAATAACATATATTTCATGATTTAAAAAAACTACAAAAATTGTAATTGTTAAGAACAAAGTCTAATGCTCGTATTATACTAGCAACAGACAATTGCATGTGTTTATGTTTCTTGGACCCAATTCTACCAATATAAGATTATCTTAAATCTTAATTTAATTTTGTTTACTTTTTCCAAATTTCAAGAATTTTTTATATTCAGAATTAGAAAAAAATAAAGAATAAATTGAAAAAACAAAGATTAAAATTAATCTTATGTTGATGGTACCAAACCTTGATAAATTAAAAAGGAATTGCTAGCCAGCATCAATGTATAATATTGCATACATTTAATTATGTATCCACGTGATCAGAAATTCTTTTATAATTATAGTACTTTAATAGCAAATGTCAAATCGAACCTGAAAGTCTAGTATCATCAGAGATTCGTGTGACGTGAAACATATTAATGAAATATAACTGTGGCCTAGTTTCCACTAAGGGTTCGAACCAAGTCAGATGTTAGATCCTCTGTAACAGAGGAATAATATCTTTTCTTTTTCCTCGTTAATAACTCTTGCGGGCAAGCGCGCCAGTATCTCATGTAGCAACGGTAAGAAAGGGGATTAAATCTCGCATTAAATCTCGCGCACACCTTTGAAAGGAGAAGCGCCGATAGGAGAATGAATCAATTATATCTGTAAGTGTGTTGCCTTCATAAAATTATGCCGACTTCTATCGATCTTCCTCCGATTATAACGTGAACTATAGATTTTCAGTACTGGCAGTGCATATCGGAACACGACCTATATGTTCACTGATCGAAGAAAGGCCAATAGAAGCATAATTTTAGAATAGTATTAATCAGGCATGGAAAACTGTCATTGTTGAATTAGAGGAATCTGAAGGTAATTAATTCGATTGTAGTTGGTTCGATTGGTTCTTCTTGCATTCTGATCCTATGTTCGAATCTATGGTGGAAACTGGGTCCATGGCTACAAGAATAATTACCGTGTTTCCGTCGAATATGCTGCATTGTAACTCTTCGTCATACTCGCTTACACATCCACTATCAATAGCTACTTTATTGACATCGATCCAGTTTAATTCAGTATCTTCTTCCAACAAATTCGCCAAAGTACTCTTGCCTACGCCAGGTGGGCCTAAAAAACATTGACAACAATTATTAAGGGTATTTAGAATTTATACTGAATAACAACAATGCTATCACATACCACATAGTAAAATGTTAGGTAAGCTCCTACGCGTGTTCATTTTGTAGAAATGCAGATGTAACAACAATTAGAATGATGCTAATTTTTTTCTTTCTTTATTAATGACACGTGGCCCTATCAAGTTGATCGTTGTTGACTGTATTCTAATAACAGCGATAAAAAAATATAAGAAATAACACAAGATTTGTTCGCATGCTCGAACTCACTCTAAGTTGAGTGAATAGGAGCTACAATTAGAAGAAGTAGGAGCATGCGACGTGAACAAACTTCTCATGTCATTTGAATATATTGAGTGAGTACAAAAATTCATGCCCAATTTATTCAAAATTCAGACAGCTGCTATTTTTGTTAAAAATAAATAAAAATCTAAATCTTACTAAAAATTAACAAAAAAAGAGCATAAAAGCACATAAGTTATTCTTTGTAATATTTAATATGTAATTAAATTTATAAATTATTTAGACATTTCGGTCACAATCCGGCCATTTTCAATAAATTTACAAATATCAATAAAAACGCAGAAATTACATAAATTTAACGGTTAATATTAAAATTCAATGATATAAATATAATTATAAATTAACGCTTTCTTTCTTGTACAAATACATCATAAAACGTGATTGTTGAGCCAATATTGCAAATTATGTAGAACGAGAATTACTAGATTCTAATTTTAAAATAATTATAGTATTATTAATATTTTCTAATAAATTTAATAAAGATTAACAATTCGTTACCTGTTTTTACAGCAAAATGATAAGTCTTAAACAATTCCTTCACAGATGAAAACGTCGTGACATTGTATATTATTGTTTGTTAATATACTCATGTGTGTCCGCTATTTATATGTGCGTCAAAAGTTTAGCTTCTTCTAGAATTATTTTTATGTGTAAGAGAGAAAAGGTAAATAAACGTCAGGCAAACCTTCAGTGTGCTTTTATTTATACTTATTTGGCTTTTTATATATATCATCTTCTTAAATTCTTCTTTTGAATAATTGTTCTGTATATAAAATTCTAACATTATTCCAATCCATGCTTCTCATTAACTTGGTGGCGTGAGACTACTGACATACCGGACCTTCTTATGTCGACATTATGTTCTTTTATTCGTTTTTTAATTTTTTTTTGTTTGGCCGATGTAAGAAGATTTACAATTCAACAACAACAAACAATTTATTTTATAAACCACCCCACAATGGTCCTTTTTATATAAGCGATCTTTTTCTGTTTTTATAAATCTATTAAGTTTATTGATCGACTTGTACGCAATATTTAAAGCCATGTGTGATAATTTATTAAATTTTTCCGAAACTTAACTTAAATATGATATTACAAAAACTTCTTTATTAAATTAGATTCAGAATCGTTTTCCTTATTATTGCAATCATATTTTTATCTAAATTGATTCTATTTTCTGAAGTTTTTATTTTATTTTTAATTGTTGAAAAAACGAATTCAAGAGGATAACCATTAATTAACAAAGTGTGAAATAAATTTGAAATATTTTTTTCATGAAATTTTGAATGGGATAAAAACAGTATTCTGTCTAATTGCCTGATGATTACATCCCTTTGTGTACTATTGGATGATTAGAATAATAATTAAGATTATCTCTCTGAATTAGTTGATTTTTTATATATGTCAAAAATAATTTTTCCTAGTTTTACATCTAAAAAATTAATACTATTTTCGTCGCCAAAATTTACTGTAAACCTTATCCTATCATGATACGAATTAAACAGAAAATTCAACGGTCATAAATATAATTATAAATTAACGCTTTCTTTCATCTTGTGCGAGTACATCATAAAATGTGATATCTTCCACTTTACAGATTATCTTTATGCACAGACAATACAATGTCATCGACATAACGAAAATAAAAGGACACAACAATATTATTAGTTGTGAGAATTTCCTGTTCTAAATCTTGTAAAACAATATTCGCTAATATGGGAGAAAGTAGAGAACCCATTGGCATGCCAAAAATCTGTTTACAAATTTTTTTTCCAAATTTAAAAAAATGTGGAATTAATTATAATAGTAATTGCTTTTAAAAACTCATGGATAGATATCGACGTCTTATTTTCAATGAGATTCCATCTTCGTTCAATACTTTTTATTACTAAATCGGTAGGAATATTCGTGTACATCGATACCATATCAAAGATACAATGCTGAAATTATCGATATCCTTCCATTAAACTTATTTACAATATCAAAATCTTTTATATAATTAAAATTCTTACAATACTTTTCTATAATATCTTTTATATAACTAAAATTCTTTTTGTTATTACTATTTATAATGACTTTTGAAAAAGTCTAATGAGTAAAAAGCGCTATTTATGCAGCTAATTATTATTTTAAGCGGATGGCCTTCCTTGTGAATTTTTAACAGGCCATTTTTGGCAGTTCTCTGTCCGATACATATAGTTTTTTATAAATATTTTGGTCAATGTTGTCCCTTGTTTTTCTAATTATTTAATAAATTATGAATTTCCGTTGTAATTTTATTAGTGGGATCCTTATTTACTACTACATATATGCTCTGGTCATTAAGAATGTCATTCATTTTGCTTTTATAATTTTTAAGATTTATAATTATTGTTGTATTTTTTTTATCCGTTCTAGTAATTAGAATTTCGAGGTTCTCTGAGATGAATCGGTTTATCTCCCTTACATCTCTATGATATCATTTTCTATGGATTTAATTCCGTTATGATCAATAGATTTTAAAATTTAAATCGCCATGTTCCTTACAGTTTTACAAGTTTCATTATCCATTTTGAAAAGATGACACTCTATATGTTTAATAAATTTGAGCGTATATACTCTTTTCTTTATTAATGATGATTGTTAGGTAAATTAACATGCTGATCTTGCAATTACAATATGACTGGTAATACTTTGGCTTTATCAGGAAGTATTGCTAAGATTTATTAGCCATTGTTTATTTATACTATTTATTGTAAAATTTGTTTTGAATTTATCTGGACAAATATTAATATTATGCCTTATTTCTTGTTTATTAGCTATAATATCTTTGATTGAAATTTTCTTTAATTTCAACGGTATTTTAACTTCAATAACGGCGATTTGGGTATATATCTCGTTGGGAATATATTTTTCTATCCGAATGCGTATTTTAAATAGCGAATACTTTTTTTTTGGATTTAATTGAATTCAATTAATTGGATTCAATTAGATTCAATTGGATGTAATTAGATTGAAAAATTGCATTTCCTATTCAAAATTTTGAATTGAACAGTATTCACAGAGAGAAACCTGAAAGTCGATCTTTCGATAATTGCTAACACCATTATATGAACCAAATATCGATTTATCATCTCTAACCCTGAAAAGTGGATGATGTACCCTAAGAAAAATGAACGTTGCTATATAGTTGACATTCACTTTGTCAGAGGGCAGTAGTGTGTGGCAGCATTTTGCGGTTACAGATTTTGGGGGTGTACAAGTATGAAATGACGATTTGAGAAACAGATGGCGCACCAATGCAGTGTGAAGATTACAAAGATTTAACATTATACGCCATTTTATTGTATCATCAACAAGTGTCAAACGCGCAAAGTGATTTGATTGAAAAGTGTTTGCATAGTATTGTGTTATTGTATTTAATATGACGAAATTTGTACCAAATAAGGAGCATTCGCGGACAGCATTAATTTTTTGTTTTCATTTGAAGAAAACTGCTGCGGAATCATATCGATTACTTGGAGAAGCTTATGGTGAACATGCTCCATCGCAAAAAACGTGTGAACGATGGTTTCAGCGTTTCAAAATTGGAGATTTTGAGGTTGCAGACAAGGAACACGGAAAACCACCCAAAAAGTACGAAGACATGGAATTGCAAGCATTGCTGGATGAAGATGATTCACAAACACAAAAACAACTCGCAGAGCAATTGAGCGTTAGTCAACAAGCTGTTTCCAATCGCCTACGAGAGATGGGAAAGATACAGAAAGTCGGCAGATGGGTGCCACATGAATTGAACGAGAGACAGATGGAGAGGCGCAAAAACACATGTGAAATTTTGCTCGAACGATACAGAAGAAAGTCATTTTTGCATCGTATCGTTACTGGGGATGAAAAGTGGATTTTTTTTGAGAATCCCAAGCGCAAAAAATCATGGGTAGACCCAGGCGCACCATCCACATCGACCGCAAGACTGAATCGCTTTGACAGGAAGACGATGCTCTGTGTTTGGTGGGACCAGAAGGGTGTGGTCTATTATGAGCTATTGAAGCCTGGCGAAACAGTTAATACCAACTATCAACAACAATTGATCGATTTGAACCGTTCGCTGCTTAAAAAACGACCAGAATACCAAAAGAGGCAACACAAGGTCATTTTTCTCCATGATAATGCTCCATCACATACGGCAAAACCAGTTCGGGACACGTTGGAAGCACTCAGCTGGGAAGTTCTACCCCATGCGGTTTACTCACCAGACTTGGCTCCTTCCTATTACCACTTGTTTGCATCGATGGGTCACGCACTTGCTGAGCGGCGCTTTGGTTCGTACGAAGATGTGAAAAAATGGCTCGATGAATGGTTCGCGGCAAAAGGGGAAGATTTTTACTGGCGT
>NW_012130118.1:51226-54151 GCF_000143395.1 Atta cephalotes | reverse complement strand
TCCTCCTCTCTCTCTCTCTCTCTCTCTCTCTCTCTCTCTCTCTCATATATAAAATTATTTACGGTTTATTTCAATACTTTTTTAAATTTTATAGAAAATACATTTTATATGTATGAACATAATAAAATTATGTCACAAAGTCGTCCCAATATAATATTCATAATAAATCAAACAAATTATTTCCCTTCATTTTCCAACAATTTAATACAAATGTTGAAGTAGTTAATTCACAAGAAAAATAAGTTCAGCGGCTTAAAAAGATCAAAGAAGTCCATTGTTCGTTGCGCTAATATGGCTCATCAAACAAAATGACTATCGTTACTCGCAGATTCTTACGCGCTGGAGGCACAAAGGACGGGCATGATTATGTCGACAAAAATTAGGTTTCCGAGTTACCGTGCAGACCCGTCATCGATCGCAGAAATTCCTTAGCGAACACCTACTCTTTCATTTTGGATGATAGCCGACCTGCCGAAGACGAACGACGTTTAATGGGAGTTAAGAAGGAAAACGATAGAGGCAAGAGAGGAAGCGGAAAAAAAGAAGATAGAAATGAGAGAAAATAAATAGCAGGTGCTCATGGTAGGCACGGCATGCCATCGCCATAACTTCGTCATCCAAGATGCCACCCGCGTGCTCTCAGCCTTCACAAACACCCTTTCCTCGAAATTTCTTGTTATGATGACGTAATGCAATTCTTTCCCTCCCACATAGAGTTATTTAAATTTAATACGCTAGAAAATGAAAAGAACAGCTCTACCATTGAATTTGCAAAGTATGTTTTTGAACACCCAAAAAATCGAATTTATAACATATTCGATTTCAAAAATTATTTTATTGATATTAAAAATTTATTTTAAAAAATTTTAATAAATGTTAATGAAGACAAAGTTTAAAAACGCATTTGATTTTGTTCGATTCAAATAGATATCTTGATAAATGGCAATTCTTTGTTTACTTCATTAGAAGTAACACCTGAATTTACGCGACTATTTTTGTATTATTATGTATTTAAAATTAATAATGTCATATGTTTGAAGCCTAATTTAGAAGCTATTCGCACATACAATTGCTTATTATCAACATATCAGTGATTGCTGTTATTCATAGCATTAAGAACAATGTTTCGTACTTCATTTAGATAATGATGACGATAGAAACACGCGACGATAATGATGACGATGCAACGAGACAAAGGCATTGCAATTAGCAATAACCGGCTGTCACTTAAGTGCAAAAACCAGTCGGATAATTAAGCCGACAGTCTTTCGTTGTAATCCGTGAATCTGCAATGTAATTAAATGATTCCGCAGCGATATCTTTTGTATATTTTAAATAACGTGATCTTGTATCTCAACAAATTAAAAATTAATAAATTATAAAATATATGAAAATAATCGAATTTATAAATAAATCAATTAAAACATTATTACATCATGCGTTAAAGTTATTAAATCATGAATAAAGCACGAAGAAATAAATAACAATGTAATTTATTTTCTCGACCCATAAATGTAGGTTGCCGATAAATTGCGTGATTTCACGGATTACATGGTTTGATACGTTATTTATTTGATTAGCAGCGACAACGTGCAATCTCAATAAAGGGCAATGATACCAAAATACAAAGACAAGAACGTTACGATAAATATCTAACTTGACCGGAATCTTAAGGTTGCGCAAATTTAAACATGAAAATGCAAGACTGAACATGACGATTTTTCGTTGTGTTGGCCAACCACGAAGAATGGAAATTCCAAAGGAATTTGTACATTGTGAAAGTTCAATCACATTGTCGCCTTTTGGCAGTCAGTTCCATACGAAAAAAGACCATTCATCCTACAAATCTGTAACCTGTTACCGCGCGCGTTTGTGAGTATTTTCAGTCTTCTACCTTTTCTTACGAATCCAGCATAAAGCACTTTGTAGTCTCGTCGGGTTCTGCCGAGGAGTTAGGAAAAATCCATTGTCGAGACCACCATAGAGAAACTGTTGAGAACGCAGTTTGTTGCTAAGCGCAACATGACAAAAATCACGATCGCCAGCACTCCTATAATCATTAACATCATGACAAATTATTTTTTATGTGTCTTTTCCATTATCGCAAATATAAGGAGCTTAATCTTTAATGAATATCAACTTTGAAATTCAAATTTGAGCTGGTAATTTCTCCATTGAATATTAACGATCCACGCTTCCTAAATTATTTTTCCGAGAAATACTCAAGAGTCCTTTTCGACAAAGATGTTAATCTAGGAACGATAGAATCCTCGTCTCGAGACAAGATTCCCGATGAACTCGTTACTTTCCTCCTATGGAAAGGAGTTAAAATATTCAACTGTGCAGAGTTATCTCGAACTAGCGACAAGTTTCGTGTCTGCGTCGATACTAATCTTTATATGATCTTCTGTAAGCCACAAAACAGCATCTGATCATGCATCAAGCTTCTGAGAGAAGGACAGATTTAATTAAAAAATATTATTAGTATTTCTTTTTTTTTTCGATTATTTTTATCAACATACAACAGGATTATGAAAGAAACGCGGTTTGATGGAGTTCAATGAGTGCGGGAGGGACTGTTTATGGATTCTGATCTCGTTGTTCGTTCACGGCACAAGGCGCATCGGAAGGGTTGAGGGAATGAGAATGGGACTGGGATCGGAATGGGAATGGAATTTGAAGCCCTCTTCCCCCTCCCCCCTTTTCTCTCCATATGCGTGCGTCCGGTACGTTCATTCATTGATCCGTCCATTCATTCTACGCTCAACATTGTTGCATCTAAACGTGTACCTGAGCCATTCAATTCAGCCTTCAATCGAGATGCTATAATAAGATAATTTTTGTGTATATACATATATATATAAAACATATATATATATATAGAATATATAGATATATATATATATATATATATATATATATATA
>NW_012130118.1:50102-51206 GCF_000143395.1 Atta cephalotes | reverse complement strand
ATGGGTCACGCACTTGCTGAGCGGCGCTTTGGTTCGTACGAAGATGTGAAAAAATGGCTCGATGAATGGTTCGCGGCAAAAGGGGAAGATTTTTACTGGCGTGGTATCCACAAATTGCCCGAAAGATGGGAAAAATGTGTAACTAACAATGGAGCATGCTTTGAATAAATCTCTTTTTATCATTCTTCCGAATTTAACGTTTTTTTTTGGGAAAAAAATCGTCATTTCATACTTGTACACCGGTTGCAACACTTTTTTTTAATGGGTTTCTCAATGCAGTCTAATGAATTTATTCAATTAATACATAATGAATTTATAATAAACTTATTCAATTAATACAGACATTAATACATTAATATAGATATTTTAATTCTAAATTGCGGATTCTTCTCAATATATCGCAAACATTCATTAGAAATTAAGAATTAACAATTAGATAGTTCGGTCATACGATTAAAACGAAATTAAAAAACGAATTCTATTATATAGCGATGTCTCGTGAAATTTATATATAAACGTGAGAAAATTATGATGTCCAAGTATATTTTCATTATAATTATTAAGTTTAACTATGACAAAGTATTTAAACCGAATTAAACAGATATGTATAATACAATAATATAACAAATAATCAATAATAAAATATTAGACTTACCTGATAAACTGCAAGTCGCTTGATGAATGTGTTAGTTCTATCTTTTGCTCTCATGTGACAGATACAATCACTACAATATACTAAAGTATATAAACATTGACAATTAAAAAAGATTGAAGATTTGTTCGTATCGCATGCGCTTACATATTCTAACCAGCTCCTATTCACTCAATGTGCTCGTTGGAGTGAATAGGAGCATGTTGGTGCATGTTGGAGCATTTCTGGTAAAAAAAGTTGATAGAGAATGATTGAGAACGACAGGATTTCAAATTGTACCGTTTTCTAAAAAGTTATATCATTTTCCATCGTTGATTTTGCAAGCATCACGATTGATCGAATATGAATCCTATCATACTTTTTGGATTCTATAAGATTTGATTCTATAAGATTGCACAAGATTCCTATAAGATTTGATTCAAATTAATGAATTCCAGATTCTATTCTCCTAA
>NW_012130118.1:38846-44664 GCF_000143395.1 Atta cephalotes | reverse complement strand
GAGAGAGAGAGAGAGGAGGAATTATAAACATTTTCACTAGTACAGTTATTTATAAACAATTATAATATAAATTTGGACTGTAATGAGAATAAATATAATTTTAAATAAGAAAAATTCTATATTCGAAGCGGTATGAATATGTTAGTGCTTAAATATTTCGATGTAAATTTATATTTATCTAATTTTGCAAATCGTGCGCCGAAATCTTTTTCTTGATCAATCGTGAACATTATTAGAGTAGTAGTATCACAAATTAAATAATTGACAAGCAATTTAATAATTTTGATGTTAATAAATATGACAATTATTATATTGCTCGTCAATTTAACGTATATCTTAGAATGATATCAATAATAATCTAAATATTTTAAGAATCACATAATTACTTAGAATAATTATAATTATAATCGTATAATTATAATCAACCGTATAATTATAATAAAAAGTCATATTTAAATATTATTTCTTTTAAATGTATAATTTACCATCTCTATAAGAGTCGATTATATTTAAAATAACACTATTTAAAATATATATTTTACCGACCTCTGTTTATAATAATATCTTTTTAGCTAACTCTTTCAATAATTTTCAATTCAATCCCGATAAAAATTTTTCATGCATGAATATATATAAATTAATATATATAAACCTACATAAACACGCATAAATTTCATAAACATGTCTAATTATATATAAAATATGTCCAAATATGTACTTGTTCATACATTCTTTTTTCTTTTGTAAAATTACTTTTTAGTGTAATAAAAATAATAGTAAAACGTGAAAACATTAAAAATAATTAAAAAGGTAATTTTCATACTATTTGTTTTAGAAAAAAATCAAGTTTAAAAAAATGTAAAAAAATTATTTATGTATAATTATATATAAAATTATGCATAATTATGTATGAACAATTTTTTTTACATTTTTCCAAACTTGTTTTTTTTTCTAAAACAAACAATGCAAAAATTATCCCTTTACTTATATTTTATATTTTCACATTACTATTATTATTTCTATTACATTAAATAGTAATTTTACAAAAGAAAAAAGGATGTTTGAATATGTATGGACATATTTCATATATAATTGCACAATGTATGAATATTTATGCATGTTATGTATGTTTATACATGTTTGTACATATTCATGCATGAAAAATTTTTTACCAGAACTCAAGAAATAATTCCACTGTAAAAATACAAATATTATTTTCCAAAGAAACTTCTTTTCGAAACTCACATTGTATAATTAAAGGGATTGCTCCCGGACGAGCAAAATTTTTTCGAGACCCAAAACTAACAATAAGTCGTGTGTGTCGGCTCTGATTCAAACGTAATTGATGCGTCGACCGCACGCGCGCTCGACGCACGTAGTGGGGATAAGGAGGGAGATTGCGGCGCCGGCCGGCGCGGCGTGGCGGAAGAAGGGGGCGTGGAGGGGGAGACTTACGGACGCGCACCTATAAGCTGAGCTGACGCGGAACTCGGAAGAACGGCGCTCTCTCGCTTCTCGGTGGCATTTGTCTGTGAGCCGCTGTGTCGTGCGGTCGCCTTCACATTATCCCACGTATATTAGACCGACAACACTAGTCGGTTGCCAGTCAATTTTCCGCGCGTGTTTGTTAACCCCTCTCGCGAAAGGGTTAGTCGGCACAATCGTCCGCACGCATGAGTCGAAAGAACACGGTTCTTCCTCACACGCCAGCGACAGAAATCTAAAAGGGTAGAGGGTGACTTTCCACTCATCTCTTATTTTTTTTCTGAGAAGAACAATTCGCACGCGGTGGTCGTCGCCGTTATCGAGGGAAACCAGCGTGACGCTGGAAGTCGTGGAACGGTACTCGCCTCTGCATGGTGAAATTAACGCGAAAAATACCTGCACGCTCCGTTTCGTCTCGCGAAGACGGAAAGAAATAAAAGGTAGAGAGAAAGAGGAAGCGGGACACTAACAGGAACCGAAGACTTCCTTTTCTCGCATAACTCTCGAGGACTTCCTTTTCTCGCAGAACTCTCGAGTTCGATTTGTTTTATCGGAGGAGGACCGCCGTGATTCTCCGAGTGACTTGGAAATTCTTCTTGAAAGAACGAAATAACCTTAATAAGTGTGCTGTGACAGCTGCGGAAATAACCTATGTGGAAAATGGAGTCGACGGGGGGGACCCTCCTGCTAATCGTCCTTCTGGGAGTTGCCAGCTGTCAAAGTGAGTATTTTTCAATCTTCGTGTATACATACATAAATCAGCCGTAAGCCGGGCTGCCACGTGCCGTCGAGAATTATTACACTTCTGTCCGGGGTCGCGCCCGACACTGCAATTCACGCGGTGGCTCGCATCCCGGCGGAATCGGGAGCGATCGATTAAAGCTTCGTGCCTGCCCCGCGAATTACGCGATGAATGAGTCGAATGAGATCAACCGAGCATGCTTAGCGATTGTGTACCTTGAAACGAAGTGAAAATTATGTAAAGCTTATGGCACACGATGTTTTCCTACTAAATTGCGTGCGTTTTAGTAAATTACTAACAATTCTACGTTCTACATCGTCTAATACCAATAATTTAAATAGTTTAATACAAAAGTCATGGAAGCCTACACTGGTTTGTGACAAATCTTAATATAATATTATCATTTTAAGTATTAAGTATGATCTAAAAAATAGACGTTTTATTAAATTTAAACTTTAACTCTTGTTTATACAATGATTTGTTGCCAGTCCTTTACTATACACAAATTAATATTTAACTGTACATACATCAAAATGCACGGAGTAAAATAATTACGAATAAAAATGCGTCAAATTTCTATACTGAAATCTAATGCAATCTGCAGATTTTTCAATGTGAGGATTTAATTAATTCATTGATCCTAGCGATATTAATAAATACTGATTGCGTCAAACAACGAGCAGGAAACTGGCTGCGCAAATTACTTTTTCTTATAATATTCGTAATAAATATTGGAGGAATCCTATTTTCTGAATCTGCATTGTTTAGAGAATATTTTTAGCTCTTCCAAAACCCCTATGTAATTTACGATCCGAGAAATGCGATTGCAGTGTTAGTAGTCACAAGTCCACGCGATATACCACCGACATCTCTCCACAGGCTGTCCATTGATCGATGCTAATTCACGGCAATTATATCGGAGGGAGACGCAGGATGCGTATGGAAGCGCCGGCATCGTAATTTGCGCGGTAATGACACATTTTCGCTCGTGTCGCGGTTCAGTGAATCTTTTGTGTGGCATCACGCGGGGAGGGGGAGGGGGGGAGGGAGTTAGAGGAAAAGCCTGATTTATTCCGTGGACAGATCCTTTCGTTTCGATTTCAAGATAAGTATCTTTCAGAAGCCAACTCTGATTTGTTAAATAAATTCTTGATTCATCACCGGAGCATGCGATTAGCTTATAACTTCAATTTTCTTTTTTATTTTATTTTTTTATTTTGTGAAGTCGATCAATTTGGCTTCCGAGAGACTAATGTAACGCCCGCTCTTCCATCGATCAAACACATTTTATAGGCACTGCGACGATATCGTCCGCATTTTCGTCGATTCTTCTCGTTTCGTGCATCGCGAAATGCGCGTTCGCCAGCACGCGATCACGGATGGCATCGCGAATTCAATATCACCAATACATAACTGATTATCTATGTAAGAAGAGCCATTGCGATGGTATGCATCAGCACTTTATCAGTGGAATCATTTAAACTCGAGCGCAGCAAATAGCGATAGTGCCGAATAGATTTTCCATTTTTTTCACCTTACAATAAATTAAATATACATTAAAAGAAATTTTTTTTATATTTGTGATTATAATTATATGTTGCCATTATTACGGTTATTACTATTATAATGTTAGTAATAATATATATAACTATTTATACAATTCTATCAGATATACATATATGTTATCATTGAAAATAATAAAGAATAATTACAAATTGTAATTATTCTTAAATATTTATTGTTATTAGTTACGATATCATTATATATTATTGATGAAAGGAACGATTTTTTCGATTTTTTAGTAATAGATATTTATTTAAAAATCTGCGCGCGCGCGCGCGCGCGCGTGTGTGTGTGTGTGTGTGTGTGAGATCAGAATTTATAATTTTTATGCCCCTCCCCTCCCCCTTTTCGAAAATATATATACAATAGGAGGTAAAAAAAATGCTCCGCCTAGACTGTGTTCGGAAATATCACCTGGGTACTCCCGTATCATTTTATTTTTGTTTAGCATTGGATGAACAAACAAGGATGAAACGATACGTGGATGATGTTTCCGAACGCAGCCCTAATGATTTATAGAACGTATACAATTATTATATAATTATATTATTAACATTGCAGTAATAATCATAATTATAATAACATGTAATTATAGTCACAAATACTAAAAACTTTTCTCTCAGTGTAATTAGTTGTTGCAGAAAATCAAACTTACAGAATGCATGACGCGTAACATGACGTCTTTCTTTCGTTCGGAAGGAAAGAACTTTTATCAACCTTTTAATTTAATGGTCACTGGTTTATGAATAATACACAAACGTTACTTTTTTTTATAAACGATTAAATCTGTAATGTTGGAAAATATTTCTTTCTGTTTGTCCAATAAACAATGATACAAGCCCAGAGTTTATATTAGTAACGTATTTGCTTTAAAAGTCTATAATTATATAAACATGAGCTAACGGTATCGCGCTTTCAATGAGCGAGTTCTTATTCATCCCGTGTACGCTGTTAAAAGGAGACTATAAGCGTAAAAGATCGGGCATTGGTCAGAATAGATACGAAGTTACGAATGCAGATTGCAAGTCACGATTGGAATGTCACGGTGTGCACGTGGGTTGCACCTTCGTCGCGACGGTCGAACGAGTCATACCGATCTAAACTAATCTGTCTGTTGAATCTTTATCGTGAATATTTTGCAAGAATTTCCAGATTCTTAGCGTCTTTAAATCTATAACAGTGACTGACAAAATAAAAATCTGTCAGAGAAAAACAATACGTACATATACAGATTGAATTTGAAATAGGTTAAAGAATTTTAGGAACATATTCTAATGCATCTTTAAGAAAGAAACTTGAACAAACTTTCTTCTTGTTATCTTGTTTTTTTTTTGTATTATGAACATTTCGATGCACAGTTTATAAATCTTCGTAACAATTTGAGATTTAAGACAATTACGGACGTTTTGTTAACGCTGAAAAATTTTAACTTTGACTTTATTTTTTACGATAATATAAAAAATAATAACCTGTAGAAAATTTATTTGAACATGAAAGATCGTGGGAAAGATTTTTTTGTAGTAGTATATAATTCTATATTTTTAATTAAAATATTTTTTAGTAGTATATAATTCTATATTTTTGTGATTACTTAAGAATGTCACAAATTTCTCAGGTCTAAATAGTATAAGAAATGTATCAAATCTAAAAGAAAAATACATGAAAGAAGCACCATTGTAATTGTTCCAGATGTTTAAGAATCAGATTCATGACAAAATGAAAATCTCAAGGCTTAAACTTCATAAAGATTTGAGGGCTACATTTCTCAGTAATCCGTGAAAGAAATCGCAACTGATTATATGGATTTTTAGAGACGAACTTGTATGTATACTGCGGTATTGTTAAGTGACAATAGTGTCCATAGGATAAAGAAATATTTTTTGGAACGAGAGCAAACTTGTACGAATCTGCAAAAAAAGCAGTTAAAGTAGGCCTTTAAAACGAGCTTCTTAGTTACACTCACACACACATATATATATGTGTATCTTTCTTTCTATCTGTCTCTTTTTTTGCTCTCTCTCTCTCTCT
>NW_012130118.1:32641-35918 GCF_000143395.1 Atta cephalotes | reverse complement strand
TAATAAATATATTATATATATATATATATATATATATATATATATATATATAATTAACCACTTTGCCAAGAATGTAGTTCGCGACGGAAATTTAGCACCGTTTTGTTAATTTTTCATCGGATTAAGTTAACGAGCTACGCGGCCGCGATTCTCACGCTCGATAGATAATCTTGATTCATAAAAGATCCTGACTACCTTCGTAATCAACGGCAATGCGCTCTGTAAAGAAACCAACCTATGCTCGAGAAAAAAGTGTACAAAAACGAATGTCTTTAATATAAACTATACTTATTTTTACGTTGACGATTTTATTTGCCAATTTAAATTTTTGAAATCTTCATGTATAAAACAAAAAAATTTAAATTGACAGTATTTATATTTCTTTGTTTTGCGACTTTATGTGTTAATTATAATAATAAACTAAATGTAAATTATTAATACAATAACATTATTGTATTAATAATTTTAATTGTAGAAAAATTAAAGAAGATATCACGGATGTAATTTTACTTGTACAGATATTAATAATTCTGTGGTTCATGAGATTCATGCCTGAAGTTCGTTTTCGCAGATATCCCAGATGATTCGGTACTGTAAGGTCTTTATCGGCATCTTGATAGTCAATGTTTTCTAATTCAAGCCTGATCTCATGCTACAGAGTTAATTTATGTCTAAATTTATGTCTCGATCACCATCAATGAGTTCAATAATAACGGTTCATTTGAAACTATTTTATTCTAAAATATTTACATTATATATTAAAATGTCTTAAATTGTCAAATATACGTAGAAATCTTTTCTGTGAGAGAAAATAATTCTATTTTTCTTTCATTCAGACACCAATTAGCAGCATAGCAATAATCTGCAGTATTTTTTTTCATTTGCATGAGAAAAAATTTGATAAGAATATCCGTGAAGTGTGTGATTATCATCGACACGACTTGGCGACGGTGACTTTCTTTCGATATACCAAAACGAAGTTCTTGCTCGTCGCCGCCGTCCAATTTACACCTTTGCGCGGCTAAACTCGACAAGAAAGGGTTCTCGAGAGGCCATTAAGACGAGCCCGAAAATGTTGTTCTTTGCGCGCAGGGACTTGGGTTGCGATGTTGGTTATTTCGGTCTTCTCTGGTCCAGGGCATATCAAGGGCAACTCCGAAATGACCGTGTGACGTGTATATTTTAAGAATATCGATGTGAGACACGGATATTTATTCGGCTCATCAGTAAAAATATAATGAAAGAATATATCTTTAATAACAATATAATATTATACTATTAAATTTTATGATTTCTATTCTGATATAAACACACAATAAAATAAAAAGAAAATTATATAAATGAGAAATGGATCGTATTTTTGAATGATTTTATTAAACAATATATGTGATAATTATATATTATTCATAGACAATGAGATCTCTTCAACTAAAACGTTGGGAGTTTACAAAAAATAATTTTATGAAACAAAATAAAACATATTGTGTGATTATAGATTGTTCATATATAATAACATGTTAGAGAAGAATTCCGTTAATTGAAAACAACATTGAAAATTCGATAAATTAAATAAGAAGTTTGTTTATAATTTTTATCTTGAATATTGTAACGCATATATTATATTGGTTTGTAGCTCCTTTCTATATGTATTGAATTTTAATCATTTGAGACATTTTCTTATAATTTTAATTGAATAAGAAGTGACACTACATTCCACATTCATTATACGAAATGCTAGATGGGGATAAAAACATGACCATCCGAAAAGTGATAATTATTCGAAATCAACAAGACTTTCTTATCAAAGAAAAGAACAAAATAATATTGTTGAAAGATCTCGTGATCTTAATTAAATACTTGGTGAACGCTATAATTATTGGCCGCTTGATCAGGAAATTTTGACCACCCAACTATCTTCAAACTTGTCTTGGAACGCACTTAATCTCTTTGTAAATTGGATCAATTAAATAAGCCCTGTCAAGCGAAGGGTCCAATTTAATTGATTGAGTCTGTCAGAAGGCGATAGCATCTTCAGCCGCAGACTTATTTAATAAAGTATAGTTAACAGTGGTGTAGACTTCACCGTGAATTTCTCCCTTCGAAAAAAATGAATAAAAAAAGAGAATATATCAATTAATCCATTTTAATCTTTATCTTTTAAAACTTAAAAATTCTGTAAAAAGTATTTGAAATGATATTGAGATACAGACGATCACAATACACTTTTTAAAATCTGATGATTAATATTAATATAACTAAGATGATTAATATAACATAATAAAATTTAAATTTAATTTAAAAATATTACAATTTTTAAATTGTCATTTGACATCTACGATAAATTTTTTTAGACGATGGCGAAAAGTCGTTTGCCAAGTTTTAAAGGAATAATATTTAAAAGAATAATATCTTTTGATTATAATATTATTTTTAATAATATTTTTGATTTAACTCCAATTAATCTATCAAAAGAAAATTATTAAGTTCTTGATTATTGGAAAGATATCCGCGAGTTCCGCGCTATAATATCCATGAGATAAGTCCCATGAGATCGGATCGGACGAGTTTTGCCACTGCGAGGTGATGTGACACAGCAACGGGCCGAACAAACACGGGACAGATCTAAAGCTGGCGCGGCGGCATGACAGAGTCGCGCGCTTAATTCGCCCCGTTGCCTCAATGGCACCTGTCGTCTCTGACCGACGGAGAGTCTGGCAGTAACAATGTTACTGCCATTAATCACGATCATCGGATGCATCACGTCGCTGTCTCGTCGCCGCCCGTTGCGGTAGTTTCCCGCCGTTGACGAGGAGCCCTCGTTCTTGCCGCGCGAGCAATGTCATCCATCATCGCGTCGACGACAGCCGTACGGTATCAAAAGCCATTCCAACTGCATATTCCGATTGCGTACACGAAGAGAAGTCAGCCAATCCGACCTAAAGTTTCGAAAGTTCACAGACCCTGAAGCTAAGACTTGCGAGTCGTCAGCCATTAAAACGATTCTCAAGCTGCGAGCCAATCCAGATTGTCTGCAAAGCTTCAGACAGATTTTTTAAATATAATTTTTGTAAATTTTTCTCGTGTTTAAAATTTTTTTTATTCTAAACATTGCCTTTAGAATTAAATACCAAACTGACCTTTTTGACTGTTTCTATTTTTTAGATTATATATGATATACTTATATATATATATATATATATATATATATATATATATATATATATATATATATATTANAATAAATAATTTAGAGATAGTAGTATAATAACTTAACTAA
>NW_012130118.1:2831-32621 GCF_000143395.1 Atta cephalotes | reverse complement strand
TAATTAATAACTAACTACTTACTTTTAGTTTACTTATTACTTATTTTATTATATATATANATATATATATATATATATATATATATATATATATATATATATATATATACTTATAATATTAAATAATTGTGCAAAAAATTAAAAAATTCTTTGGAAGAGATTGGGATATAATTCTAAAAATTCTCTGAAAGAGAGGAGAGAAAGAAAGAGAGTTCTCTCAATGAAGCATGTGGGTGCCACTGCATTAGGACGCATGCCAACGTAGCGGCCATTAAGAAAATAGATCAAGTTCTCGGCCAACGCTGAATTGAGTTTCCCCCTACGCGGGTTAAACCGTTTTGTGACGAGTGGAGCGGCGGAAACTCTTTGATCAGACGATGAGTCTCCATTTCTCGTCGACGTTTTTCGCGAAAGTAGTTTACCGTTTCGAATTAGGTAGAATAATTCTCTTTTTAAAGATTCTGAGTCATTCTACTTTCAATTTTATCATGTATCAAATTCTTATTATAGTTCTTTAATAACTTTAATATTATTATTATATATAACATTTAACATTATTATAAAATCTATTATATTAAAATTGCAACATTGAATATTCTTGTTAATCTTCTTGTTAATTTTTAAATTATTTTTTAAAATTATCTTTATTTCTTTTTTATTATTAATACGTAGGAAACAGTAAAAATTTTAAAGCTGATAAAATAAGCGTATTTAAACAAGCAGGTAGGATGTACATGAGCAATTATTGTTCACTCTGGTAATAAGATCAGTGTGCCATCACGCGTAATTAGTGTTGACTTGTAGTAGTTGAACGATGAAAGAGCAAGAATCGCGATCCGATCGATTACAACGGATTATGGAACATTAACGGAATAGAACGGGATACAGACTACCTGGCATTTCTTCTTACCAGGCCAGGAAATTAGAACCATTTCCAGAGCAATTTCCTGCCCCCAAGTATGATGCCCTCACTCCGCCCTTTCATTCTTGCACGACGAAAGGGCCATCGTGATATTAATCTAGCTGCTCTTAAGGGTGGCGCGCATGGAAAGAGCAGATGCAACATGCAGCTTTTTTCGATCAATCGATATATAGGTGCAGCTCGTTAAATGTGAAAGTTATACGCTAATTTTCGTTGAGTCGTACTTTTACTCTAGTTATTAATTTTTCAATATTCTTTTAATAAAATACGTGTTTGAAATAAATGGTTGATAAAGAGAGTTTATTGTATCACAAGTGGCAATCTTGAAATTGATATTTTCACATGTAATTTTAATTTAATATATCTTTTTATACCTGATTTATATCTTTTTATACCTAAAAAAAGTTTATTTATACCTAAATAAAAAAATATCGATTATGGCTCATATTTTCTGCGAAAAAGTGTATTTCATTTAAATTTAATATTTATGTTCTCTACTTGTGTTATTAGTTTTATTTACATTTTTCTTTATGTTATTCTACTTATTTTAAACAACTTTTATCGTTATTATATTTTGTAATAATGAACATTTAATACATAGCAGTCGAGCCAGTTATCATCTGGGTTAGAATGGTGAAGCATCGTGGGCGGCCGAATTCTGATCCACGTATTATAATACAGCCCTCGGTTGGAAGGGAGCTGGGATCGTATCAGAATTCTTCTTCGGAGAGTCAGCCCTTGAAAATTCTAAGGAATATTTCGCATGGGAGGTCCTCTTCTTGTTGAATCTCTAAAGAGTATCCTGTTCCGAAATGGCTCGATATTTTTGAAACATTGGAGGAATCTAAAAAGACAAGCGGAATTTACTTTTTTCTGATGATTCATAAATAGAGAGAATTTTTATATATAGTATAACTGTATATTATTTTAACAAAAAGAGAGCAAAAGAGAGGAAAATAATGAAATATTAAAGTATTTCAAAATATATTAAAATCTTAAAATATTATATATTTCTTATGTTCTATTATAATTAGATTAATAGCATAGAATTACTATTTCGTTTGAAATAATTTTTTCCAATGGTGATTTAAAGAGAATATTCTCGATTCCATTGTATTAGAATCAAAATTTAGAATTACTATGCGATTAGAATTTAGAAATATTATCGAATGTTTAGAAATCACTGCGCGGTTTGACTGCTAACATCCGTCGTAGAATGTGTTTCCGTACGAGAATAGTTTTCGAGACTGGTTCTGTGTCCCGCGGAAACGTTTACGACGAGAACCATAACTGATGATGAATCATGAGTTCATGCTAAGGAAAATTGAGAGAAATGTGCTTTAACTGCGTTTATTCGCAAATCGTCATTACAAAGTCAGTTTTCAAATAAGCTTAGCTTATCTCTAAAAAGAATTTAGTATTTTGTGATATCAAATTATTTCGTATACATCTAATGTACATAATAATGATTGCATGTACATGTATGCAGCACTCAAAAACTAAAATTTTTAAAATTAAAAGTTAATAATTTAACAATAAAATTATTATAGTTATTATAATTGTCAAATATAATAACATTAAGTTAAAAATTTGTATATCAATAACACGTAATGAGTAATATATTTCGTTTATTATTAATAAACAGCAAAGCCATTTTGTTGAATAACAAGTAATTAACTATTGCGATTAAACGCGAGTTGAGCAAAGAGATGTTTAGACATCTCAACTACAATTATGGATTAAATTACTATTATGTTTATAGAATAATTACAGACTCAATGACATGAGAATTTTCCGTTGCAGTTAATTGTGACATTTGAGAAATTCCTAGATGAGTACATCAATACCAGTCATATAGCAAAATTATTGAGTTAGTGTTTTGTACGAATAGTAAGAATTTATTAAAATATAAATGAGTTCTTGTATAGAAAAATTCCAAGAGGGATGTTTTCTGACGAGCAGACATTGGCGATGTTGCAGGCAGTCGGAAATCGTGGGTGGAAAAAGTGATCGGCAATTTTCTAACGAAGATCGTTGTACGTTATTGCATCGCGAGTGGGCCGAAGGATTGATATGCAAATGTATCTTTTACGCTTCGCAGGCTTCGTTGGTTATACAGCAAGTCAATAGACTGCGGAAAGGAAAAATCTATTCTTTGAATATGAAATATACATTGAATCAAGGAAACGATCGAGCTCTTATTGTTTTTATTTAACAGGTAATTTAATATTGATTTGGCTTTATATTTTAAAGTTGAAAGGAAGGAGAATTAAATTACATGATTGGCAAGTCTAAAATTAATTTATAATGTTCATATACTAGGCAATGATTATTTTTTTTAGCCAAAATTAAAGAAATATTTTTAAAATCTAATAAGATATTAAAAAATAATTTCTTTTTGATTGCAAAATATTTTAGATGTCAATATCAAATGTCTGATGGTAATTGGAATTTATAGAAAGGTTGTTTGTAAATCTTACAAAAACTTTATTAAAGTTCGCTAATTCTTTTACTCGTTTCTTTCTTTAATTTCATGTCGTTATGTTTGACATAAGCATATATACGTGAAACTAGTTGACATTGATAGATTTCATTGGTTCTATCGTGATTAAGTTCATTTACACTGAAACAAGTTCTCGCAGGTTTGTTCGAGTCATTATTTCCTAGAAGAGTTCCCCTTCTCTCTCTCTCTCTCTCTCTCTCTCTCTCTCTCTCTCTTTTCATGGCCGGTAAGATACTTAAGTTCAAGTACAACGTTATGACGGACGCAGTCTTTCATTAAATAAATTTCGCGATGCAAATGAAAGTTGCGTGCAATGAGTGTCGGTTTTTGTCGCTGGCTCATCGATCGTTAAGTGCCACAATTTACGAGCGGCAGTACTCTCGTTAATTTCTCCCGACCTGTTTGCAGCGCCGACTGACGCGACGGGATCGTAGAATCACGTGCGTATCGGTCCTACTTCCCCGCCCATTCTCTACTCATATTTCTTATATGAATCACGCACAGACGTAAGGTAAGATTAATTTTCGTTGCGTGCGAAGGCGCGTGTCTTCCTTGACGACATGCTATTTGAGATCAAGAGATTACTACATTGGATCTTCTTATAAATTTTCTCATTCCGATCAGGGTCAACTCTCCAATCATTAAAAAAAATGTATGATTAGTTGTATAAAATTTACTTAAATTAAATTAGTCTAAAATAAAATCTTATTAGTTTATTGATATAAAAAATGAAAATAAAATTTAATGAAATTAATATTAAATTAAAAACTATATCGTTTTAAATTATTATAAATTGTATCAAATTACATTTTATATAATCTGAATTTAGTTTAATTTAATGATTATACAAAATAGCAGGGTTGGGTAATAACTAATTAAAATGTTAAAAATTAAAAAAAAAGTTAAAAAAGTTAATAACTTTAATTTAACTTAGCTTTTAACTTAACTAAGTTACTTTTAAATGTTAATTTTTTAACTTTTTTTTAAGTTAAAAAATTTTTTATCTCTTTTAAATATCTTAGAAAAATAATAAGATATTAAATGTTAACTTTTTAACTTTTTTTTAAGTTAAAAAATTTTTTTATCTCTTTTAAATATCTTAAATATCTTAGAAAAATAATAAGATATAATAAGACTAAGGGCGTATATTCTAATAATCTGTTCATATTTTAAGATCATCTTAAGTAATTTCTTAAGATGCTAATATAACCCTCTGATTGGTTTATACCTTATGTCATAAGCCTTAGTCCGGATCTACAATAGTTTTAAGCCGTAAGTTATAAGAAATTGATCAATTACAGTCAAATATTCTTATCACATTCGATTGTAATTGGTCAATTTCTTATGGCTTAAGACTTATTAAAAAATAATTACTGATCTTGTATCTTCTCTATGTGTTGGCTGTTTTTTTAAAGTTATATAACTTATATGGTTATATCGTTATGTGTTATATACTTATATCACATATGAATAATATCATATATGAATAAAAAATTAAAAATTTAATTTACTTAATAATCTATATTGTTATTAATAATCTATATAATTATTTAATCTCATTTTAAGAAAAATTAGGACATTATGATCTAAAAAATACTTTTTTTCAAAATTAACTTAAGTTAATTCAATATTGACTTAGCTTACGTTAAATTAATTTTTTATTCCTTCAACTTTTTTCCTTTAACTTTATTAATTTTGTAAAGTCATTTACTTTAACTTTGACTTTATTCAGTTAAAAAAACCATTAACTTATCCAACCCTGCAAAATAATAATTTGAATTCAATTTTTAAGGTTCTGGACGCGGTCTAGCTTCTTCACTCCTAGAGGATTCAAAGCAATTTAAGCTCGATCATGAAACAAATCCCGCGTTGCGTCCCTGTCGCTCCCTTTGTCTCAGGGAATTCAATGGCTTCGCCATTTCGCATCCCGAGCAGCTGATAGCGAAGCCAACGACGTCACTTTCCCACAGTTGCTATGGCGGTTCCCATTCCTGCCTTCTTCTCTCGTTCGTTCCGTGTGACGAGCAAATGTTCGATCGCTTGGAAAATAACGGATATACACTTCAACGTCACTCGCTGTCATTCCCGAACGAAACTTTCGAGCAGAACGTAAGCGGAAAACCGCAGAGGTACGCGTCCGTTCGTGAGTTGCGAGGATCGCGTAAAATTACAGTACGTTTCCGCGTTGAGAGAAAAAATCGTAAAAACGAAACGCTGTTTCCTAAAGATTATCTGCAATTATATTAAGTGTTTGCTGTTTTAACACACTGAGAAAGAAATATCCTAAATTTCAATAAATATTTATTTCAATAGTACCAATTAAATATTTATTAAATCTAAAAATATGTTTATTTGATACAAAAAACATTAATTTGATTTAACAATCTCTTGTTTTTATTAAGAAAATATTTATTTATTGTAAGTAAAAGTTTAGTTGACAGTATTCAAATAAATATTTATTTAAATTTATGCTATTTTTTTCTTAGTGTATTATAATTTCGTGGTTTTATGTTATACGACACACAGAAACTTTATCCGTTTATTACGGATAAAATTCAAGCTAAGCTTTTATTAATTTTGATTGAAATAATTCCATTCAAATCATATTATTAAAACAAATCTTTGTACGAAATTATACTGCAAATGTTATGAATAATATGCATCGGAAGGAACAAAGATCTGTTTGCAGAGGGAATGAATTCTCGCTTATCTCATCATAGCATCTCACGTCTCTCAAGAGTCTCCCAATACACGAATGAGCGTCCTTAAGAATGAAACAGAATTGAATAATTCAGCAAACACCGAACTCAAGGGGACTGAGAAGCGAGAAACGAGCATCACGCACATCGAGAAGATATGCGTGAGCCTCAGACGCATTCATCTTCGAGAGTTTATGCTGGTGCAACGCGCGCAGCCTCCGACCCTATCCGTCCGGCCCCCGAAAGAGCATCAGACTTTAATGCCTTGGACACTGTAGGGAGCCTAAATCACCCCCAAATCCTCGCGCAGCAATCGATAGAAACCTGCTTGCTCATAGAGGAACGAGGGGATAACGTGACATGCATTTCGAGGGTTGTATAAACGTTGAGTGTAATATTACTTCGTGGATAGTGGTTTCACATTCCTTTGTAGTGCGTCCGAAATTTCTGTTATTTATTGTTCATACAATTCATGCTCGACCTGCTTTTTGTCTGTTTGCTTTTCTGAGTAGTCGAGTTAAAAGAGAATACAAGCTCGACCAAAATAGGATAATGTAATATAGATATGTGACTCTTTACAATCGTTGCAAATAGTCTACTCAAGTCTATAAATTGGGACACTATATTCCGCTAAAAAAGAATTCAATTTTATATCCCGGATATTCTCATTTTGTACTTTTTACTTCTTTTTGTTTCGGAAAGTCTCTTAAAACGAGAGAGAGAGAATATATTTAGAAATGTTTAAGTACAGTAAGATATAACAGAAATGCACATTCTATTAATACACGATTGATATTTTAGAAAATTTTTTAAGTAATGTTTTTAGTAATTTCACACTTAACGTCTGAATTTATAAATACGAAATATAAATATTATTCTTGAAAGTCTCCATGTATATATCGATTTGTACCATCTGAGATATTCTTTCTGCTTCTTCGCGGCGCATTCCAGACCGGAAGCTCTCCTAATCGTGCGATGCGGCGCAGTTTTCGAAGTTGAGTTGCGCGTAGTTGATCCTTCTAAGAGGCTTGCATAATATAATGGGTTTCATGGAAATGCGTGTGGAACCTACATTTCGCAAGTGAGCCACGCACGCGTCTCTATGCTCGAGCGCTCATGGCCACGTGGAGAGTCACTCCCATTATGGTGGCCACTGTCGATCGGGGTCGTATCGCACGCGTAATTACACTTCTCCGTGTATATATATATATACTCCTCGTTGATGCGTGAAGGCTCCCGTCTTCGCAATTCCTCGCGAGATCAATCGGCTATGATTTATTTCCTAAGCGATGACGCGTATCGGCCATTTCTATTTCGGTCGGAAGCTACCGACTGAAATAAGTAATGTCGTTGTATCCAATAATGTGATATAGCTGCAGCTGTACAAAAGCCATACAAATACACCTTATATCGTTCCAGCGCAAGTAAAAGCGCAGATAGCCGTGTTCGGCACACTCTGAATACAATGCGCGATCCTACTCCACGTCTTAAGCCGGGTTCACACCGGGTTCCTTGACGGAAAAGCGGAAAGCGGAAAAGCGGAAGCCAATCGGAACTCGCAATAGTAATAGACGGTACATTTCGTTTGTCTGCTTCTGTCTTTTCGCGAATTCTGATTGGTTTCCGCTTTTCCGCTTTCCGCTTTTCCATCAAGGTGTGAACCCGGCTTTACTCTTGCACGACGCGCGTGGCACGCACGTGCATTATTATGCTTCATCTGCATCGCGAAGCAGAAGGATTGAATGGCGCGTGGCAGATGTTCGATTCTTTTCTTACGCTTTTGATCTGCCCACTATATCACACGCACGTATTTATTGTTATTAAAAGAATATTAATACGAATATTAATACGAATTATTAAAATTAAATTGTCCGAAAGTTGGAGCATCAGATCTAGGAAGTAAGGAACGTTAAGTGGATCACAAGAATAGTGACACGAAGGTCATTATTAAAAATTGATATAAATATCTATAATAGATTTATAATCACAATTATAATATGGTATATTTTTTATTTTCCATTTTTAATTTCTTAAATATATTTTATTAAATTAATTGCTTATTAAATTAATTTTATTTTATTATTTTATTATTTTATCAAAATTTGTGAACATTGATACAATATGAAACATTGTAATATTTTCATAAATTATTATACTCTTACATCTAATAAGTTTCTTATACAATGCATTAAAATTATTATTGAGTATCCCTTAAAATTATACACACACACACTGCATTTTCATCTCTCGAAATAGCCGCTCGAGCAGATTAAAAGACGTGCATTTTATTTTACTGTTAACTTCCTCAATGCGTTCTAAGTACAGCTCGCGCTCACGTGAGTTCGTTGCGCTTCCGCTCGACCATTTCATAACAACGGACAAGAAGTCGTTATGAGAGAACGATCTCATTTCGAAATCGCAACGTCCTAACGCACGGGAAGAAAAGCTTCCCTCGAAATTCCTGTTTAGCTTACGCGAAGTTTCGTGGCGAAAGTCAATGTCGCGTCGAGTTAGGGCCGACCACATAATAGAATCCGCAGACTCTCAGGGTCTGCAGCAGAGAAACGCCAGTCCGGTTCCTCGTGAGAAAGAAGGAAGGTAGAACCGGCGTATATACAAGGCGTGAAAGGGAAAGGGAAAAGGGCGTCTTGTTCTCTCCGCGCGACAATAAACTCGTGCGCGTATGTCGACGTGCACGGAAATCAAGAAGCATTCGCGGAACGAACATCTGCTGCGCAGAACGCACACTTCCGATTTCTCCTATTTCTCGGCTCTCCACATCACGTTGGGAGAAAATTGCTCGCTTCTTAATATCGCATGATACCGCCGCACAATGCATTAAAATTACACCGTGTACACGCCATGCATGCATTTATTGGGCGTTTTCATCATTATGTCTCGGGAGCCAGTGAACTCTTCACTCGTCACTGGAATGATTGAAACGCGTTTCTTCCCATCCATTCATATTCATTGAACTGATTAAAAATATTTTTGCTAAACAACATCAATTAAAAGTATCAGCTAAATCAGCTAAAAAAGTCAACATTAGTTAAATATTTTGGATTATAATGGCAGTTTTAAATAAATAACTTTAAACAAATAAATGGATCCAAATGAACTTTTGCACAAATATTTATTAAAGTTGCATTTTTATATAAAAAAATTTGATTTAATTTGTAATGCCACATCCTCATATAATTTGCAAATAAGTATAATTGTCAAATAATACTGCAAAATGCAATTTTACATAAAAATCAAGGTAAAAAAATTAAATATTTTTCAAACTATTAAGAGAAATATATGCTCAAATTTTATACTCAAACGTAATAATAGAATAATGAAATTTTTGTATTTTTAGCTTTAAGATATGATACATGCATCCTCTAAGTGTTCTCTTTCTACAAGGATACCGGTAATTTCAGTATAATAATAAGAAGTGAATATTTAATAGTAGGAAATCTCTCGCATAATTCATTCTGTATTCACAGTTAAAGAGTACGCAAGAGTTCGAAAGTTCGGCACGAGCTACTGCGAGACTGGTTTTTCATGGTCCGCGATTCTGGACAATACGTAAGTATTCGCGTGCGAGTGTAGAACGTGCGTGATACTAACTCGTGGACGTTAAGCTCGTGCCATCCTCGCATAATGTCCTTTGAATATAGTGTGTTTCATTCATTCACTTGTCTCGTTTCGTATAGTCAACATCACTGTTTTCATATTAATATGATCATTTATGCTATTGAAAATATTATATCAGAAATTATCTTTTTTACAGGTATACAGAATTCATAATCATCACGATATTTTGATAAGACTATATATTCTAGAATTAATCAAAATTTCTAATAAGATTACAACGTTATCTTTCATGTTTTTACAAGTGTGAAATTTTTATTTAGTAATATCATATAGAATTTGCTCGTTCAAGTCCACAACTGCGTTTATAACAGAAATGTTTAAATAAGCTATATATTTGAAAGTAATTATTTTCTTAATGGAATATAAAATAAATATATAATAAATTTTTTAATATATAAAAAAATGTTAAATTTATTAATCTCTTAAATAGTGATAATAATTAGTTCTCTCTCTTATCATTAATTATTTTTATTAAATTTATATATTGTTTAATATTTTTAAATCTAAAACATCTATCGACATCTTTTCATGGAAAAAATCGAATGCGTGATGTCGCAAACGGAAATATAAAAAGTGCAGTGTATGACAATAATAGAAAGGAAGTAAATCTTCCATTATTTTTTGCTCACGTATTTCTCGGTGCGTTCTTACATATGCTGATTATGTTTGAAGCACGCGATAGGTTTTACGTAAAGTGACTCCACGGTGAAACCTTAATAACCACGAAACCCCCAACAAACCGAACCATGACCCGTAACCGGATAGATATTATAATAAATGATAGCCTTAACTAGATTCGAACCACGAAAGGTCTTCCTTTCCACGCTCAGATTGCGGAACAGAGAAAGAACGTGTCGGAACGTGTTTATATACACCGAGAAACACTACAAGTATGCATACACATAAGAAAGGATAATTCCGATTATATTATCAGCATTGAATCCAATAATTTCGAATGGCACGTAGTTGTGTAAACTTTAAAGTGAAATAAAATTAAGATATAGATACTCTTTCTACGCACAAATTTGAAATTCTATCAGAAGTATTATATTTAGAGCAAAGAATTACTCGTATTCCCCCAATATAGGATATTACATAAAGAATGTATACTTCATATATTTTTCGGACTTTTGTCTTTATCTGATAATACATAACTAAGAACTTTTAAGAAAATTAGAAGAAATAATTTACAAAAAATTTTTATACTTAAAGAACAAGAAATTATTTTAAATTTTGATTGAAGATATAGGACGAAACAACAAAAATATATTGACTTATGTACTTTCAGCAGCTCAATTAATCTCAAATACGCACCGAAAAGAATAGAGGGAAAAGAAAAGAAAGACAAAAAAACGGAAATTACGAATCACAGGACATAAATTAAGGCTGATTAAGGCGCCAGAATATAGCCTTTACCTTATAATATTGCAGATGACAACGCCGCTATACTAACAATAGTAAACATAAATATTATTGTCTAATATCCTTTTAAATATTATTGTCGGCGGAAACAGCATTCATTCCTCAATCAGACCGAAGAGAGATAGGAAAGAGGAGCGAAGAAGCGAGGCAAGAATTACAAAAATGTCTGGTATTTGTGGAGGAAGGGGAAGAGAAGGGAGAAGGAGAGGAATCCTATTTTCTTGTTCTCTCGTGAATTTGAAAATTGCTAATGGCAGTGGATCGTAGAAAATCCGACTTTATAATGAACTATATAATGAATCCGCGGTCGGAACAAGCTTGAAGGAGCCTGTCGTGCTCATGCGAGGTTTCTATTTGGGGCGTGTGGATGACAAACTCAGCTTAGAACATCCGTTCGAAAACTCAAGAGAATTTTGCATGATACACGATGTATGTACATGGCGCGTCTCGCACGCGATCCGAATAGAGAAGTCTTGACGTCTACCGCAAGAAGATACACCAGATGTTGCCGCGTCAAAGAAGGATCGCATTGTAATTTGCGATCCATTCTGCAAAACGTAAACAGCTCAACATCTTGCAAAAATCTGTTTCAACAAAACGTACTTAAGGTTCACAAGAATTCAAGTTATTCTCGACTTGACGTGAGAAATCTTGGCGCCGAAAATAAAATCAAATTATTGCCAATACCTTTCAGCTGTCAACGCAAATGGAAGTTACTATTCAAGGGATAATAATTATTCGCCGGCGACAATTATTTCATCAGAAATTTATGTTATTGAAAAATTATATACGACAATACGGTATTTAACTTTCGAAGATATAATTCTATAACTTCGGTATTACATAACTTCACAACACCGGCGACGTCCTGCCGTTAAAGCAACCGCCACTATTCTTAGGCTCGAGCTCTCTTAGTTTTCGCAGTTGAAAAGACATCCGGTGTATGTACAGGGTGAAACGCACGCCGACTATTTCGCATCGGCGATCGCGATCCCCGCCCCGAATTTCAAGTCTTCACTTTTGTGCCGTCTAGTCGCTATATAACGTTCTAAATGCCAGGAGTCTCCGGGCTGCACGCAGCAATGCAGGCATTCGCGGATTATAAGGAGCTTCCGGTCGGCTCTCCTTCGCTTCGCTCATTCCGCCGGTCATTGTTGCACTGCCACACCGAGTGTGACGACCTGACAACCTCGATCCAGCCTCTTAGCATTCGCCTCGATTACGTTGTCGGACGTGAAGCTGCACACCGAAGGAGGACACGTCACGTCAGCCTATTCGAGTCTCTCCTTTTTCTTTTTCTCGACTGTTGACGAGATGACTAATCACGAGCGAGCGGTCTCTTCGGTGCATCGTGACGAGTTTGTCAAGAAACTGACTCGCGTCAACGCAATTGTGATTGGCATTGACGAGTGCGAATCTTGGTGAAAAAACTGGCATTTGGATATTCGATTCTTTTTGAATAACATTCTTTATGATATTATACTGAATACATACAAAACATTTTTTTTCAGTGTAACAGAAAAGTTTACGATACAATCGTTTAATTTATCGTTAATTAATTAATTTGTGACGCCTTTATTTTAAAATTATATATCGAAGTTATATAATTGATACCATTTTATCGTCTTTCTACCGCCCCCTAATTAATCGCATACATGGTAAGAAAGCATTTCTTGGCTTTATCTTGCATTCATAATTCGAATTACCTGCAAATCATGGAAATGTCCGGAAGATTATTTCGAGCGTGAAGCGAGTCTTAATACTATCTTTATTGTAAAATGCAGTTTTATATCTTCCTGATTGCAGGAAGCATCTCTTCTGTTGCAAATCCCTATGATTTGTGCTTACATCTGAAAATTACTCTTCGCTTTTTCCGAAGGAATCTTTTAAATAAAAGAAGGAATTATATCAAGCAACAACGAGCGAAATATTTCATCTTCATTTGACTGACTATCGAGCACGTCGTTGCGAAACACGTTATTAACTACGCAGAACATTACGAAACTCTCGCAATCGATAGAGACCGAACGGGTCATTTCCGTCGCGTCATTCGCTTTCGCGTAGATCGATCTATGTAGATCCGCTAAATGAGGAAGAACGGCATGTCGTTACAGAAGCCGACTTCTGTCAAGACAATGACGTCTTGCTTTCGACATGTACCCTCCGCACATTCCAACAGCCTATTCTTCGACCATCTTAGAAAAGGAAACCAGTTCGCACGCCTCGGGTGAAACAGTTGCGAGTGCGAGTGCCAATTCGCACATTCAGCACTTGCGCTGAGAAACCGGCAATTACGAGTGCATATTACCGAAAAAGGAATCGCACACTGACATTTTATAATTCGAATTTTTATCAAAATTGATTTGCGAAGCGTTGAAAATATTTTAATATCATACATCAACAATGAGAAATAATTTAAAAAAACATTTCATGAAAACATATAATAAATACTTCAATTGTGTTAATTATTCTTCTAATTAGAAAGCTTAAGATAATTTTTTAATATTTTTGTATATCTTTTTCTACAGTTTCTTTTTCTGTCAGGTTTTCAAATATTTTTTTCAATGAAAATATTAGGAATGTCTATTATTCCCAATTTGATGAGAATCAATGGGACGTCTAATATTTTACGCTCTTTTCTTCATCTCTTCTTTTTTCCTTGAAGAAGAATACTTTTTGTGACAAAAGTGTCGCGTGTTTGGAATGTATTCTTTTTTACTTTCTCGTAGATGTTACGTGTTCCATTGGAACGCTATTCGTTCGTGCATGGACGATGATTCACGTGGAAACCTGATGACAGGTTATTCCCTAAGAGTAATAATAGAAAATTTATATTAAGTACGTAGACGGAAGTTTTTTTGCATAATGATCATAGTATTATCTTACAATTGCAGTAAGAATACACAAATGATTTTAGAAAAACCGCTTTTTCTTACGTATTACATCTCAATTCATTTTTCAATTTTTTTTTACTTTCAAAATATTAAAACAATAATATCAGTATCTTAAAGTAAAAACTGGAAAATGATAGTTTAACCACATATCAGTTAGGTGACAATTACTTTATAAATTTTTATTATAGAAATTGAGTACAATAAGTTTCAGTATTTTATTTTTTGTATTATTTTATATTATCATTTGCTCCAATTTTATATTACTTTTCATACTACTTTTATATTACTTTTAATTTCTATAATAAGCACACATAAGGTACCTTAAAAAGTAACTTATAAATAATTCATAAAATAACTTTCCAACCCTGCTACATACATATTATACAATAACATATAATATATAATTTTGACATTGGTGGTAACTTCTATATATTAAATTATATAAAAGTAATGAATATCTTGAATTCTTTAAATATTTTGCATACAACAGAAATAAGCAAATTCTTCTTTGCTGTCAATTTTATTTTTTTAGACAAATAATTATTCACCCACAGAATACCCGTGTCCTTGCATGGCAAAGTGTAAATTGCAGCGTGACCATTTCGTGTCGCATGTTCAACTTTTTTATTCCTTCCCCAGCTGGTTGATAAATTTCATACCTTCTGACAGACACGTCTCGCCATATGCGGGGGAAGGGATGTACATCCGGATGCACATTCTCTTGCAAAGATCGTGTATTCGAGTCGCTTCCTCCTTCCTGGCCGTGAAAGCTTCGCGAATATATCCTTTCGCAATCATCCAAATGGCGCATATGGCACGTGCGTGAACCTAGTCTGAATCATATAATTCTGTGAAACCGCTTCGGCATTACTAATTGCATCAGAATGAAATTTAGCAAGTAAAGTATTCTCGAAATTAAATGCGATACATCGGATTGCGTTTAAGAACAGATGACTAGGCACGTTCATGTATCTATATTCTCACGAATGTTTAACATAAGATTGTTCAAAAAACGATGTACACACGGAAAAAAAAGATTAGTTGCAGCAAAACTTTGCGTGTAACTAAATTTCAGTCGTAACATATGGATACCTAACGTCGTATCTGCGAGGTCTAATTTCCATTAGCTGTGAGACCTAAATATTATAACAGACATTATAACAGACAAACATTTTGCTATTATGTCGATCTATTGATCATTGCAGCAAATGTTTTCTGTGTAGCAGACAATGGTAGCAAGTACAGTTTCAACAAACCATTTAGTTGTGGTAGAGATAATTTTCTTTTACACTGACATATCCGACTATGACAACTAACTTCATGCTACTAAATAAATTGATCTATAACAGATATGCATACTTTACTGTCCTTATATTAGCTACAGCAGCAAATCCTTTATATGTATTAGCAAATTTCATAATTTTAATTAATGCGATTTCAGCTCAATCAGAATTAGCTGTAGTCAACAACATTTTTTTTCATGCATTAAAATCATTTAATATCGCTAAAATATTACGCTAAAATATTAATATTAATATAAAATCTGAATTTCAAAGAATAGAAATAGAATTCTATATTTCATATTATTTATCCGATAATTAACTTTATAAGATTTATTCATTGTGATAAACTCGAGGATGCTTCTTTCCTTTTTGTCTTATTTTTTTCCATTTTTTATCTTTATATGTATGTATTCTTAAATAAGAGTGTTATTCATAACTAATCGTGTCAGTCACAGTCCTATTTTTGGAAGTCTATGTGTCAGGGTAATGTTTCAGAGATTTTGAAATATAGTTTCGAGCGGATCTGTTTCGATGACGCGTGGCGTCGAACGGTCGCATATAATCTTTGACATGAAAACAGAAAGCGCGTAAAAGTGATTAATTGTTGGAATTTTGTTCTGAAATTGTCATCTAATAATCAATCTAGCTTAAAAGAAACAGTAATTTGACAGATGTCGTAATATTCGATGATACTTTAGAGGAAGTTAACGTGAAGTTAGCACTGCATTTCTTTATTTTTGATTTTTTTATATTAAAAAATGCAGAACATTTTGTTATTTTTGAAAGAACAGTAGAACAATGGAAAGTGCTACCGGAACATTATTTTTTGAAAATTAATAAAATGCCATGCTAAATTCACAGACATGAAAGCTCGCTGGCTTTCCTCAATCTTTCTGCTGTTCAGCGAACCCTTCATCACTTTATATTTAGACATATTTCTTACACCGGTCGCTTCTTTCAGTCCGAATTTGTTTTTATTTTGTATGCACTCGTAACGGAAATGCTGCTAAAAAAAAGAATTAATAGTTCATGCGTCATTCCTTGTTAAATCTCATTAAAAAATGGATGCTAAATTTATTACTATAACATCTCGGTCTTTTTTTTTTAAGAATGTAATCATTATATCGCAATGTATATTACATTTCAAAAAGAAAAGGCGAATATTTTGGAATTTTTTATTATGTATTTCCAGTTAAAATTAATTTACGATCTCAATGCTTTTCAGTTTGCATTTCATATGCTAAAATGCATATTGCTAAAATGTCAAAATTTTTTACTTAGTAACATCCGACTGTTCGACGTCGTCCTAATACTTTACGAAATATTATAAACATGTTTTAAAAAAACACAATACTTTGTTCTTACAAAAAAAAACATCTTTTGCCAACTCTGCTAATTGTTTAAGATCGGTTCCATCAAATTAACTTTTTAATCTCGGTTTAACTTACTGTTTATCTTTTTTCTAATCCTTAGCAAGATTAACTTGTTTGATGTAATTTAACAATAAGTAAGTATTGCGTGGCGTAGCGGTCGCCGCTTGTCAGCCTCTCTCCTTCATAACATGTCATAAATGTCTGTAAAATGGCATCTCTAGCTATGGCTTCTTTCTAATTGGCAATTAGGCATCACGTCGCAGGAAATCGTATTAATTTATAAAAATGATCGATCTCTACCATCATTGTTCCTTCCTCAATTACATATATGTAGAAATCGTATATGCGTTCACACGCTCGAGACCTTCGTAGAGAAATTAATTTATCTGAAAATGGTATGTTGAATACAAGCTGTTCATAATTATCCGGGAATTTTACGATATAGAGTAGGTCTTGATTGAACGATACTGAGAGTCGTCTTGTTGATCAGAAATTCTACAGCGACAGGAATTAATAACGTCAAAAAGTCGATGGTCTCGGAATAACAGGATGTCCGGCGATAATATCGATACATATTTCGTGTTTTTAGCTACCGGAGACTCACTAACGAGATCGCACGTCGGCGCGATGTTAATGAAAAAAAAAAAAAGCGAACGCGGTTCGCTCATATTTATTCCAGGCAGGGAAGAAGCAACTTGCATGACAGGATTTCCATACTTGCGTCTCCTGCTGCGTGTACAGCAGCCATCTCCTCATCTTTATCAGAATGGTTACACCTGTATCGCAGAGAATCCACTCGAAGAATCCGCGAATACGTATATACATATCAACCAATGTCTTGAGAATTACACTCGTAGTGAGAATTACTTTGCGCGATAAATTAACATTCAGAATAATATACAAACTATCTCAGAATATTAATGAAATTAAAATAAACGGTTGTGCTCTCAATTTTCGATCAGGACAATTAAGTGTTATGTTTCAGTGCATCGAGATAAAAATTTTTATTTTTGCTACAAATGCGATTACCCAATTATTTATATGTAAATTGGATGCTGAAATAATAAACACTATCTTGAATGGTGATAATAATTTCGTGGATTTTTTTAGAAATATCACGACATGAATCGTGAGAATTCACGATAATAAAGCAAAGATATAATTACATTTACAATGTGTTTACAAGATGTTTAAATAATTATTATCCTTTTACATTATAGTTCTTAAAAATGATAAAACTATTTCCTATCTATTTGTTTTCATGAAAATTTAATGCGCGATCGTGTTATAATTGCAAAAATGTTATTGCTTTTGCAATAAATTAACATGCTTGATCTAGAATTGGAATAATGAGAGAGATTTCCAGAATTTTTTAATGATGAAAATACATGTCGTAGCAATATCTCAAATTTAATACAAAAATCGAATTTACAATAATGTAAATGTATTCTATAAAATATATCTCAAATAGATTTATATGATTTTATGTGCTTTATGGATTAGAATGCTTTATGAATTAGAATAACAAAATAATTCAATGTTTACATTTGTTACAAATTTATTCTAAAGAAACATAAGAACGATACGTTCTCGTACAAATATTATTGTTTCATGATCTTTGCATGGTCGTATATTATTTATTTCTTGAGATGATGTTTGATTGAAATTTAAATCGATCACAGGGACATTTCGATTTTCGACACGTGCACTTGTTCGTCGACTGCTACACGCGTTTACATTTCTACGTGCGTGTAACTTCCTGTGGTTACGCATGCTCGAACTCAGGTATTTATAGTTAGCAGCTTCTGCCGCTTGTGTACGACGACCGGAAACGGGTCGATTATATTTAGAGAAAGACTTTGCCGATCGTAGACTAACAATCCTGCTCGCGTTCGCGGCCGATTGCCATTGCAAAGTGAATGATTCCCCCCTCGTGAATGATTCTTATTCATGGCACGTGCCGTTGGACACATTAATATGATGATTACAACGGTTCACTGCGAACGTATCCATTTGGCAAGAACATGCAGAGCACTTTAGTTAATGAGATAACAATTTTCCATGATATTCAGACAGCTATAATTTTCTGATCTTGCAAAATTAATACGACAATTTAATGAGATATGAATACATGGTTGAGTTAATAAATTAATATTTCAATTAGTTCCAATTAAAAATTGTATAAATGCAACTCTTGGTATAAAAATAAGAATATGAATTTTTGGATAGCTGATTTCCTTTTCAATTCTCAGTCTCTTTCTCGGATAAAACATATGTTTTATATGGAATTATTAAATAATATTAATCGTTAAGACATAAGTGTTCATCATATCGAGATCCAAATCTCGATATAAAAATATAAAATATGAATTTATTAATAACTGATTTGCTTTTTAATTCAATCCTTTTTAGTTTACTACATATATTGCATGAATTCATCAAATAATATCAATTGTAAGAACCAGTCATTGTTGGTCGCACAATAATTGCACGCGAAACGCAAACGGCAGTCAACTAGATTGTCTTTACGTAAATCGGTCTGTCGACTCGCCGCTTTGGTCCATGAAATCACGTCGAGCACTGGTGCACCTTCTCATCAAATGCTCGTCTTTCTGTAATGAGCGCAGGTATACGGCACGATGATGAGCGGAGCAAATGAAGGAACGAGAAGAAGCTATTACTGAGGAAGAGTAGGCACACAGAAAAAGAGATAGATAGATGGAAAAAGGGAGGAACGGGAAAAAGAGAATTATACGTGCGTATAACGCTCGTATGCGTGCGTAATTCGTGCGCGAGCACGTTCTTTAATTGACTACGGAGATATGCACCCTATCCATAATGCATCCGGGATTTCTAAGCGACCCTAATCGCAGCGAAGAATGCCAAGGTGAAACTTCCAGCTGCTCTCAAGGCCTTCGCGCGTGACTGTTCGTTCGCACTGGCTTGGGAACTGTATCGTGTTCCCCGATGATAGCGGTGCAAAGAGTACTTGCAACGATGCATAATGCGTTTTTGCGCGCGCGAGTTGCTGTACGCCCGATATCGAGAGTCGCATCCGAGAATCACTCACGCGAGACGATCGCTCGCCCTTTGCTCTTCTTTCTTCCTTTTTTCTTTTCGTTTTTTCTATCATTCTCGAGCCTCGCGAGCACGCCCAAGAGGATGATGCGATTTCTGCTTGGCACGAGAGCTGATGGCAAGGAAAATAATCTTGGGTGAAATGGAATTTTTTTTATTGCGAAAAATACACTTTTTTTTTTTTATAAATGAATATCAAGTGTGAACGATAATAAAAATAAAACACAAGAAAAATGTTCGCTATTGAAAAAAATATTATACTTGAAGATATTATTATAAACCGAATTATTGGGATTATGTTTTCAGTGAACTCACACATTTTGATAGGTCGACACCGATGAATTATTCTCGCGGATCCCTTGCCTTCCTATTTCGTTTCTCAAGCTGATCACGTCTTTTAGGTTGACCGACTTCCGGCGAGACTTCATCTTCTTCCAATTGAAAGGCCCGCGGGAAGATTTTTGTGGTAACTCGTTCTCTCTCTTTTTCTCCTTTTGACAGCGAAGAGCCGATGTCCCACACTGTCATATGAAACTTCAACTTTGTTGGTTGACGTCGGAAGTATCTCATCCTCTTCCTTCTGCTTTGTGCCGGCCAAATATTCCGAAGCAATCGTGAGAAATCGATTCTTTTTGTCATGTTTCCGGTCTGCCACTTTGCAATAAAGTGACGGACTCTTCTCTGTATGCAACATATCGATTATATGTTTCTATAATACAATCACGTTTGAGTAAAGGAATTATTTTATGAAGTCAATCTTAACAATATATACACATATAATATTACTTAATTATTTTATTTTAATTATTTTATTTTAGACGTAAATGATATACAAAATAAAAAGTTGATGATGTGAATTTAAAAGAAAAGAAGCGAAGAATTATGCAATATGTTTACATAAATAATTTCTACGTGCGGATGAAAAATTAGGAAACATGTATTGATGACTGTTATCAGATTTATATAACGAGAGGGAAGTTTCATGCACATTAATACATTGCAATTTGCGAGAGTTATGACTAAATCGCTCAAGAATGCAACAAAAGTGAGGTCCGATTTCCCGAGCTCGATACTGCTCGGATAATCGTCGGGCTCGATCGGCGCGATCGATTCGTGGAAGCGCAAACCGTCGTAATACCTGTGCTTTGTCCCACGGAAGCTCTTAATTCTGGATCCCGTCAGAGGCGATCGGTAATTACAAGAAGAGAGAAAGAATCGAGAGGAGATGGAGATGGAGAAAAAAATTGTGTAAAGAGGGAATCAGGCATCTGCCAACGGTTGCCTCGTATTAACGTTGATGACCCAATGGGAGAAGCACCGGCAAGAGAACCATGGGCGCCTCGGCTAATTTTTATTCTACCGCCTGAAGGTTTTTGCATATCGTATTTGATCATGCAGTGTGTAATATTCCGCTCCGATGTATAAAAAATATGATTTGCTCTTAATTAATGTGAACAGATGAGTTTACGAGAAGCAAAGAAATTTCGTTCATTATGTACATGGCAGTAAATTGCTCTTTAAATTACTCCTATAACTTGTGCCTTGCTTTCTTAATTATAGCTATTTAATTCTATTTTTATTTACTAGGAGAAATATATCCTTGAATCATCTTTTGTAAAATGCAAAATAAAAATTACATATATAATCTTATATTCTACGCGTAAAGTAAAAAAAGAGTATATGAAGTATTGATCGGTGACTCAAGAATTTAATTATTTTATTATTCATAAAGCAATGTGTAATAAAAGAAAACTGTTATTAGAAAAATCCATTTTTCATTATGGAGATAATTATGACAAATAGGCCCCTTTCGATGGACGCCCATGAGCACGGTGTTTCTTTGTGCCATATGGCGCATTAAACTCGACCGATTCTAGTTGATGAGAACGAAACTCAATGAAGGATGCTGACAAGATCGGGGAAGGTCATTTTTTGCAAGCTCACCGACCTCGAAAAACGCGGCGAAACGACTGACGGAAGACGAACTGGGACCACCGGATGCGGATCGTGGTGATTCCCTTGATACACGAGACAGTGGATTTTTATCGCCTCAAAAAAATTCTTGATAGCCGGATAGTATTTTGTGTTACAGTTCAGTGAGCCTTCAAATGGGAAAATAAAAACAAAATATCGACAAAAGAGCGACGTGAGAAAAGAATGTGATCTTCGATTCTGAAATATCTTGTTTTTTTTGTTCTTTGACATTTCAGTAATATGTAATGGCGAATATATTAATTTTGTTGCATCCAAATTTTAAATTTTGCATAGCAGGATTTCTATCGCGCAGATTGGCTTCTCGGTCATTGATCAGAACGAAAAAAAACAAAAGATCCATTCTTTCCTACACCACTAGTTTTCACCTCGTAGACCATCTTCAGAAAGCGTAGAACCGCGCGCCATGCCTCGCTGCCGTTAATTTCCCGTAATAGTTACTCAATAAACGAGAGCGCACGGATCTCCCGCGGTTTCCTAATTACACACCGTAGCTGTCCTTAATTAAGCTCTTTTTCATTGCTAGTTCCGTTCATTAAATTCAAGCGTTTCTTGAATATGAACCGAATAAAGGAATGTCTATTAAAATAATTAAAAAAATGATGAAAGGAGGAATGAATGCAGAGGCATATAACTATCAAGTATCTTATAAAAATTAATTATGAATAATGTAATATAATTGTACATAATGTAATAAAATTGCAAAGTTAATGTTACGCTGATTCAAAAATAATCGAAAATAAATTGGCTGTTTATTAATTCTAAAGAATCCTTTTCCTGATTCGAGCACGTTTTATTTTTATTATTAGGAAGGAATTCATTCGTAAGGCAGACTGATTTCAATATTTGTGAATTATGCGCACGTTGCTACGGTTGTAAATCTCGATTTTACGGTATCGCATAATTATGAAATGAAGTAGGTACTACTGCACATTCTTTCGCCTTTTTTTCTAGTAAAAAATATTTCTTGCTGGCCGGAAACGAGAGTCGTTTGATCTTTCGCGCATGTCCCGGCGATGATGAAACAAATCGTCATGCATCAAGCATACTAACATAATGACTTGGCAAAAAGGGATATTCGTAGAGGATTAATCAACTTTTTCCAATAGCTCTATTACTATCGTTTTTTCTGGTTTCCTATATGTTGATACATCCTATAATTTCTAATATTCCTACTACAATTTTTACGTTTTGATTATCGATCTACTTAAAAGCAATCATATTTCTAAAAAATTATAATATTTGAAGTTTATGAAAGCGTATTTTGTAAAAAAATATCTTGTAAACGAGAAAATCGGTTTTCCAAGCCTTTAATCTGTAGAAATACTGTACAAGTAAATAACCCGCATAACAGCGAATATGTTAATTACAAAGTCAGACTGATTTAGCTGACATATTCTATCTTTACAGTTTCCTGTGTACTCTTTAAAACTTGCGAGACTATAAACTATAAACTCATTAAAATGCAGAGAATAAAATTCAACCAATAAATAATAAATGAAAATTTAGCGAGAATAATCGAAGCTCCGCTCACATCGTGAATACACAGTTCTTCATCTTTGTCATCTCTTCCGCTCTCGGAATTCTCAACAGACGACAGGAAATGAGACTCGACCGAAGAAAAAGGCTAACCGGGACGAATCAGCGCGAATTAAACGGCGCGCGATCGCACGATCCACTTTCAGAAATCCCAGCGTGTTATCGTACCTCTCGGTTAGCGTTGATCGCCAAAAGAATGAAAATAAATCTCGGGGGCGATTACGAAGAAATACGTGATCGCGATGAAACAAGATGCTGGGAACTTGTTAATAGCTCGCTTCCGCTTTCTAAAGATCTCGCGCGAGTGGGCGAGAAGCGGCGAGTAGGCAGAAACCGAAGCTCGCTCGCGGCGTGTTGGAGACCTTATCCTCTCTCGGCGAGTGTACACCGTCACTCTTTTTTCCACAGTACCTTTGCGGTACACTCGATCTGATGACTGGATAAGATGATGGACTACTAGCTTTCGTAGAAAACCCGCGTAAAATGCGGCTCTTCTGAATTCGCAATCGTTTTGTCTACATCGCGCTCTTAGCGATGCAATTTGCGCATTGTGTCAGCTTCCGCAACGCAAATTACTTTGGATTAAGACGGTAGGAAATGTCACCGTCGGTTTTAACGGTACCGCATAACACCGTAACTACAGACTAGTAGAAGACTTATTACTTTAGCTTACATGCTAAGAAGGGATTTAATTTACAGTTTTACTTAATCACACACATTCATTCTATATTTTATTGGCTAACTGGAATTCACTTTCAATACATTTCTTTTATTTAAACCTATGCCTGCAAATGTTTTCTTAGCCTATATATCACAATCTTTTTAATTCTACTCCTTTTTTATGCTAATTTATATTAATATCGTAACATTACACAATTTCTATGTAATATTAAATACTAATCTTTTTCTTATGTTCTTACAATCTCGTATACCTTTTCTAATAATACATTCATAATTACATCTGAATCTTTACTCATCCTTCTTTTTCTCTCTTCAATTCCTTAGCTATCTTTTTCCATAATTTTCTTAGAATATTACCTTTCATAATATCTATATCTTCATTCTATAACTTATCCCCTATTACCTTCCTATTCATATTTAAATCCATAATTTCTCTTATCCTCTTACATTTATTGACATAACGCTTCATGCAATCTATCTCTTGTGCGAAAGAGAGCAATTAAGAAGACCCCAAACTTCTCCTATCTTTGAATAAATTTTATATAAAAAGATATAACATTATAATAATTTTTATTTATAATACTGATTTTTGTGGTGATCGTTTTTATATTTTATGACAAAACAAGTTTTCGCGACTTTAATATTTATATACGACGTAATTTTTTTCCGAAGAAAGCACGATCACCACTTCTTTACCTTTCTTTCTCTTTGAAGAGCGGGCGTCGCGCAAAGGTCCTTAAACCCGGTGACGCGCCCGCGTTCCTTCGTGAGGAAGAAAAGTGAGATACCTACGCTAGGTTACGTTTCCCATGGGTTGATAAACAGAGGACGCGGAACGAGAAAGGCGAGGTACCGCCTTCGCCACCGCCACCGTCATCGTCACCGGAAACGCTCGTTTTCCAGCGGAGATAGCAAATATCTGCTGCGCCGGGCGCGAGCTTGTACAATAGGTAGAACATGAATATACCGTTCGTTCTCTCTCGGACTTATGTGTCTTTAAATAAGAGCGTCGAGATAGCGTGACGAAGGTGTTAGTGCGATCTGGCATAAGTGATCCGCGTGTGGTTTTAAACAGATAATAGCGCCGTTACTTTCTTACACTGTTTGCGCATTTACGCTCGAAAAAACGACAGAAAGAAAGAGAGAGAGGGAGAGAGTGTGAGAGTGAGAGGAGAGGCGTGCACCTCTCGTGAGAATTTACCTCGCCGTAATTTGCTGGTTGCCATTCCACGGTCCATGATCTGGTACCGGTCTTTAATCACATGTCGCACGCACTCAGGAGTTTCTCATACATTTCGGCATGTAAAGTGGTTCAGTTTCGAACATGATGCAGTTTTGAACGAAATAAGAGGTTTGAATCCAATTTTCCAGATTCAAATTAGATTTTTCCCGTGTCATTTTTGGTAATATATACTTTTAGCAGTTTCTCCCCCGCACACAATGAGATCAGAATGAAACTGTAAATTGGATTCATCAAATCTATTTCGTTTAGAACTATACTATGTTCGAAATTCTATCACCTTACTCTTCTATCACCTATTCAGATTTTGCGATAAAAAGACACTTGATTCGATTATTAACAGGAAAAGCCACTATAGTAATGCTGAACAGTGTCAGGCAAAGAATGTAACGAAATAATAAATCTTATTTAAGGAAATGTTTAAGTTAAATCTTATTTAAGGAAACATTTTAAAAAAGATTTAAAAAATAGATCCTTGCCCTCTAAAGATTAAATAATATTTTGTAGACTAGAAGAGAAGAGATATCATTATTGTAGGGAACATTCATAAATGTAAAAGATTATTAACAACAAATCTAACTGTCACTATTACACTGAGTGACGTGAACAGGAGAACGTAAAATGCGATTGAAATATATGTCGCCCTCTTGTTGAATTGCAATTGAAGTGATAGAACGAGGCCGCCGTACGGTGCATCCATCTGTCAGTCATCGACAAGGCGAGCGCGATGAATAAGGAATAATTTATTTCGACCACGGTGCATCTCTCCAGCTACGTATAGAGGAGCCCATTATCGCGTTCAAGGGCCCGTTTATGTACCGCACAAGGTAGCAGCATCTGTGATGCCGTTCTGGTCACGCAAGGCGAGGCGACAACCTCGTCGACCTAACAGCATGGGATGAATTCTGACACGAGAGTAGAAGGCGAGATTTATAATTCACGCTGACCTACCACGCGTCAGTTCAAGCTCAGCACTTCTCGATACGAAATTCCCGAGTTTGTCCACAGGTTTGATCCCTTCTCGATAAAGACTATAATGAAATATTTTTAACAATTTAGAAGAGATCGCCATTGCACTAAAAATAAAAGTGTATCGGATATTATTATAATTTTTTGAGAAGTTAAGACACATACATAATTCTATATCATTATAGCAAGAAACATATCAGAAATAAAATATTGTATAACTATCAGTTATTGTAAAACAAAATTGAGATTATGTGAAAAAAGATATTTTCCGATCAATTCGAAGAGGGACATTGGAAGATACGAGCATTTTGTGTTTATGCTAATGTTAATACACAGTGCTTGTTATTATGTAATTTATTGGATTTTAATACGAGGTCTGTGTGCGATCGATTAAGAGCTTCTTCCGATCGGCGGTTCCTTGGTCTCTTTCCTTCTCTCTCGCTCACACTTTCAATTTATTTTTGCTTGTAACGCGGTTTATGTTCGAGTTCCTCTCTATCAGCCCGGTATCGGTTTACTCGAGCGACTCTTCTTGTAAACAGGCATGCAACACTGACTCGAGATTCTTTTGTATATGCTCGGCTGCAGGCACACGAATTGTACAGATTGTTGCAAAAACATTAATTCGCAGACTAAATGTTTGGCGAGGATAAAACGAAGATTTTAAGCTTTTAAAAATATCTTTAGAAATATAACAAAAAGAACAATTAAACATAAAATATTTTTTCTCTGTCCTTTTTGAACTTTTTTCTCAATATTATCTATTTTTATTTAAAATTAAATCTTTTCGATATATTAAGAGTAAATAAATTCAAACTTTTTTTATGTTATGTACTTAAATTATATAGTATACGTTATTTAAATTATAGTTTAAATGGAAATTCAATATAATTCTTGATAATCTTCACGAGACTAGGAATTAATTTCGAAACGCGCTGTATCTTCATGTGTATATGCATAACTCTTTATCTGTCAGAATTCCGATATGAACTCGTCAGGTGACTAACACGGGAGTGACTAACCGGCTGGTAGATCTCTTTAGCATTTCTCCTGAATGATAACCGCAAAATGAGAAGAACCCTCCCTTTCTCCTCTTTAACTTCAATTATTCATACCATCTCTTCTCGTTCCACGCCCATATAACGCGTTTCTTTACGAACTACTTAGGCGAATAAAAATGTGCTTGAATTATGTATGCACGAATTACTCCGCCTCGTGCTAAGATCCCTTCGACTTCAAATGGCGTGCTCGAAAACTAGTTCCAGCCGTTTTGCGCGATTTTTTTTTATAGTACGTCCATCATCCTGCTTTATCGAGAAACAACGTAAGCGCGAAAATTATTATCGAAATTTGCGAAGTTTAACTTTGCGTGTAGGCATTGAGTTATATTAAACGTTTCCTTTAACTACAAAGTGGGCGCAGGAGATACCAACTTCACGGTTCTAGACTTCCAATTTTATCTTACAATTTTATCTTGTTAGACACGAAATCTGCTAAGGTATTTCGAGAGAAGTTACGTGATTTATATCCTGATATGTCGCAAACTCCTCTCTTCAATGATGACAGATTCGAAGTAATCACTTTAGATACCGATCATAACCGTATTTAGAAATCTCGCGAGCAGATGGAATTAGACAGTGTTGTATTTCCGAAGTGTACATATATACACACGCAGTAACCAAATAATGGCGTCTGCGCATTTTGATAATAAATGCAGCTGACATGAATAACGTTCGATGATTTGATTATATTTTTTCAATTTTTTATTTTTATATTTGACATATCATAATGAATAATTTCAAAAAAGTATTTAAAAGATTAGTATTAAGGATTGATTAGCATTTAGAATTTTGATTAGAGCATTTAGGACTGATTAACGATTAGAGCCGATCTTTTATTGGTTGATTGTGCCACCATATCATGCGCCAATACAACACTTTATTTTCTAATTCTTCATGCTCGGAAGTATTTTCCCGTAAGAGCCTTATATTTACGTCGGTGATCAGTAACTGTACTCACGTACAACTGGATTCACGTACTTTCTTAAGTAAACGAGGCGTGCAGGGCCCATCATTAACGGGTCGCGAATCACAGTAGTGATCTCGCTGCTACGGTATGTACATACGTTGCGCTTATCCCGCTCATCTTGGTGTAGCACGAAGAGTCTCAGGTGACCAACCAACATGAGACTCGATGCTTCGTAGATTTCGCACTCGCACATTCTTACAGTCGAGATAACCGCGACGCTGATGTCATCCAGCTGCACAGATGCGAGATTTATCATCTCGACGCCAGCCCTCGACTTCTCTTTCTTCCTTGATAGTCCGCCGATAGGAAATATCCTAGACATAATAAAACCTGTCGCGCGCATGTTTGCATGACAATCTGGGAATACGCATTTACTAAACGCGACTTAATCAGACAAATTTTTCACTATATAGTTTTATTATGTCAGCTCTGATTATTTGATAAGAAACGATGAAACTATGCTCGTTTAACATCGTTTAATACGGATTTGTGTCTTACAATTGCATCCTTGCAGAAAATTATTTCAAATTTGCCAATTATATGCGGAAATTAAAACTACAACTCGCAAGATAAAAAAACTGCACTGAGAAAAATTTCCGGTTGAAAATGAACAAACCAAATAATTATCATCAGTCTGATTACTAGAATTCTACTTATCTCAACTAATATTATAATAGATTCAACAAAGAAAATTCTGATTTGTCTATTTTCAATCAGAATTTCAATTAATGCGATCAGACTATTTTTCAAGTGGCGCCTTCTTGAAAGTGATCTTTGATAATTTTATCTTCCCATCATGTATATACACAATATAAAACGCATTTGCAGCTGTTAAATATTTACTGACGAATTTAATTGAAATGATAATCAAGTTCAAACGATGACATGAAAGGCGTGGACCGTTAAATCAATCATGATCCGATTTCCAAGGCACAAACACGTCTCTCAGCGTGGATCAGTTCGAACGAGAAATTACGGTTAGAACTCCTCGTGTTCCAGCCAGCAGCTATAAGAGAGGCTCTCGCGTTCTCGAAATACAGCTGATCGAGTGGTTGTTGGCAAGACAAACAGAGACAGGTATGTGGGAGGAGGCTTTGGGTGTGAGAGTCAGGACAGGAAGAAGACGAAGATGAAGAAGAAGAAGAGAAAGAAGAGAAGAGAAGAAGGCGTACATGCGTCCAACCTCTTTCATTCGCGCGTTCACTTACTCGCCTGCTCGTTCCTACTCGTCGCGCGCGTTCCTCGTTCCTTCGTGCATTATGTACGACCGAACTCGGTGGTCTCGGGTTCCTGAGAACCACGAGAGAACCTCATAACTCTGGGACTCCGTGCCGCACCGCGTGCCACACCTTTCGCACGGCTTTGAAGTCCCCAGTCGGCGCGAGTGCCAGAACGTGCCCTTCTCGTCCCCCTGGTCGCGATTATGCAGCAGAACCGGCGGCGTCCTGGGATTTATCGAAGCTGTGTCGCCGAGAGAGAGAGAGAGAGAGAGAGAGAGAGAGAGAGAGAGAGAGAGAGAGAGTAGTAG
>NW_012130118.1:0-2123 GCF_000143395.1 Atta cephalotes | reverse complement strand
GAGAGAGAGAGAGAGTTAGCTAAGCAGAACTCATCTTCTTTTACGTGTGTGCCTTTTTTTAATCGCAGATAATGACACGTGGGAGTAAAACGCGACCTGGTCCCCGCATCGTTTTACTATAATCTTCTTTCCAATGCTACGCAAATACAAGTTCTACTATAATGGAAGTACATAGGGTACTTAATGAGCGCAAAATAGAAATCTTACTAGTTTGCATTTTCTTATAATGAAAAAAATATACCCTATTTTGCAAACTTACAAACTGTTTTATTATAATCTGAAACAAATATTTATAAATTATTTTGAAATAATGCAAAACGTGAATGTAGTAACGTGAATGTAGTACGCTTTACGTAGTTTATAATGTTATTATTATAAGTTATAATTTATTAAGTTATAATTTGTGATATCATACTATCACAGAAAACAATTTATTTTTATGAAATTTCTAATATATAAAAATTATAATTAAATTAATTAAATTAAGACAAATTCTATTTTGTCATATTTTAGCTTAATTTTTAATTTTATTTACATAAAAGGAAATTTTAATTATAATCATATTTCTAAATAAATTCGACGTAACACAGTTTCATACAACTTTCTATCATATGACTTACAATTAGCGTATCATCGCCGTAAGCCTTTCGATCATTACGCCTTTGAAATGATAGACTTTAGCTGCGATAAATCATCGCGAAATTGTGAGAGCAACGATACGGATATATACATATGCACACCTCGCATTTCGAGTCATTAAACAATTTTAACCGCAACACTGCAGCGGTGCGCACTCAATATACCCGGCCACACCTTTCGCACGGTTTTGAAGTCTGACCTCCCTATCTAATGGAAAGTGCAAGTGATCCTCCGGCAGATCTTACGGGCAATTTGAAGACCGTTCTCTCTTTCTGTGCCAAGCCGAGTCGAGAATTCGAAACGCAAATCTCGTGATAGGATCGAGCTTGGATGTCGATTGAAACGCCGTGAAAATAGTACTACCGATTCGCGCGCAAAAGGTGAGATTCAACGATCATCGATATTTCATAAGCCTTTCCAGCCTCATCGATTTCTATTATGCGAGAGGTTTAAGGCCGCCCGACCATCAATTTATCGTTCAATACATGATGAATGATCATGAAATCGTCGTTTTTGCGTTAATCCGATGATCGAATTGATTCAGCGATACGGAAAAAAAATCGATAATTTCCCAGCGTAAACCTTTTAATTTTCTAGTCGTTGATCTTCAATCCTTGAACGTTAACACGTCATGAGTGAATTTATGACTCGCGACATCGATTCAAGATGCATTTTATTTGGATTCAAATAAATTATTGTTGTAGTCGTTACTTGTTGCTAATAGGACAATAAAACTTTTTAATAATAGAGGTGGATATGATCGAAATGAATTTCTGAATATTTGAAGGGAATGTAGTTAGAAAAGAAAGTCTCATCTTGCGAATGTTTGGTTCGAGAATCGCTAATAAAGGTGGAGATAAAACGGAGGGACAAGCCCTTCTTTAAAATAATGTATGGTTGCGTCCCCATCTTTTCTAGACGCAAGCCTCTAATTTCCACCATGATCATTCGGCATATCGAATCTTTTGCTCTCATTAAGAATTCACCAGGAGGTACGGATTAAAGACCCTCCTGGACGCGAACACCTGGTATCAATTCGCGAACTTAAATCGCTCAGTGAAGGAACGCGTAGCGCCGAAGGAAAGATTGAAGAAAATCTCGAGTAATCACAACGAAGATGAACAGAAAAAGGAAATGGAATTGACGAGAAAGTGAGCTATATCTACTCCATTTTATAATTGAACAGGTCTTACAATTGAAATAGTTTTTGTTTCACAGTTTTACAAATTGATGAACTTTTGTTACATCATCAGGAAGAAATTATTACAGTTGAATCAATTAAAATATTCGAAATAAATAATATATATAAATAATAATATATCACACGTTTATTTAATGTAAAAAATAATTTTATTATTAATTTAGTTTTTAAAGATAAATATATATATATATATGGATGACAAAATCACATTATATAAACTTTATCTTATCGAAGAGAAGAGGTGATAATAGTGAGTTAATACTTAGAATATCTATTATATATC
>NW_012130117.1:1764459-1775462 GCF_000143395.1 Atta cephalotes | reverse complement strand
TATATATATATATATATATTTATTACTACACACACACACACACACACACACACACACACACACACACACACACACACACACACACACACAATGTTTTATTTAATTCATAATGCTACTTCCTCATCGCAAATAAATACTACGAAATGCGATTTCACATACAAATCAAAGCAAAATATTAAATAAATAAGTTAAATGATTTAAACCAATAAGAGAATTGTCCTAAAATTTTACGCAAATATCTAATGACAGACGTAATAATAGAACAATCTACGAAATTTTTATAATTTTAGTACTTTGAAATATGACACGTATGTCCTTCAATTTCAATTTGCTTCACGCTTTTATCCACAATGTAACACTTTACACAGATATTCGTAACATTCCAACCATTAACATATAATTTTCAATTAATGGAAATGGAGATTGATGAGAATGAAGATTGATAGATAATTTTGATATTAATAGAATACCGAATATTAATATTCTAAATGCAGACCAAAAGTGCCGGCAAAAGTAAACTTTCAAATATCGCGGGCACATCGCTGGTAAAACTGTAACAGCGATTTCCATAACGCTTGCAAATTCCGAGGCTATATTGCAGTCATGGATCGTAACTGACCTAAAAATGCCATGACGTAGATCCTGCTGCCGTTCGAATACAGAAAATTAAGCCTGCAATATTAATTCTAGGAGAGACTAGCGACAATATCATACTTTTTTATTATTTTTTTATGAAAAGAATCATTTGGATTTTTTCTTTTTCATGTTATATATAATATAATACGTTTTAATAACTTACATTGTTATTGACCTTGCCTATCGTAAAAATACAATGTGATGTAAAATAATAAATATTGACACAATATGTTGCAAAAATTAAATATATTACGTTACTTATTAAGTCATAAACGATATATAGATTTATTGACATTAATTACTTATTAATAATTGCTAAATAAATACTATTCTCATTAAATCCTGAAACTACTTATTACATTCATCCATATGTTTGTTTTTTTCATAAAGCATTTAATTACAGATTTGACAGATATTGATACAAATTATACAGAGAACCACACACATGTCAACTTTTAATAATACATTGTAATGAGAACATGTCCGCGTGGGTGGAATTTGAATTTTAAATCCATTAGGACGCACCGCGAATTTTAATACCAGATTAATAATAAATATCCTAATATATATGCGAGAAAATGATTATTATTATAACGTTGTAATTATTATTCACTGTAGAGCGTCATATATTGCCCCGGCTCTACTTAATATTATTGCAATCGTTTATAATTGATTTGATTACATATATATCGACAGATGAAGAGAATTTTCATGTAAATTATCAATGAAATGAAATGCATGCATGGTGTTGCAAATACAATAAATAAAAATGCTAATATTAAAACGATTAGCTAAAACTTTTTAATAAAAGAAAGTATAAAAAGAAATTATCTAGTAAATTTTGAATTTATCACAATTTACTAACAATATGTATTCTTCCAAATACAAAAACTCAGAAATAAATTCTAAAATTGCTTTGCTAGTAGGTACTTTGCATGTTATCAATTTTTCTTTTATTGTACATCTAAACGAAACACCCTGTATGTTAATATTCATGTTTTTCTTTCTATGTCAATGAGCTCAAAATGTATCTGACAAAAAGGCATCAAACAACTGGAAAAATTTTCATGGCATATTTTTTTTTACATACTATCAAAGTTTACGCTAATATTTTAATATATATATATAGTTCTATTTTACGGCTAACACACATATATTTTAAGATATACTTTCCTTATACATATAATCTCTTCTATGTCTTAAGATTACTGTTTGTTGATTGTGTGTACTGTATAAATATCATAAGAAGATATAATTTTCCAGAGATCGATCAATAATCAACATAAAGTACTTCTCTAGTGAGCAGGTTATCAATAATGAGTTTACACTCGTGTGTTATGTACTCGTTATTTTGATATCTAATTATGTAATTTGTAAAGCGCTTTGTCATAACAGTTCTCGCTAATCACATTTCGCGCTGCTCAAAAAAGCTTTGAAATAGAATAGTGTCGAGATAGAAGATCGTCTATTTATACAGAATCAAAGCCGAAAAATCATGCTTAATATTTTATATCAAAATTGGAAATATCGTTGATCGTAAAATAAAATGTTGTCAGTTATGTTAATTAAAGAGGTGTGGTTGCAATTAATATGCAAATATAGATGCACAAGAGTGCTCCACTTTACACGTAGCAATCAAAATCTATCTCTATATACATGTTGATGAATACATGACGCGTCTATTAATGCGCCAGCCTCACACAGTTCCCATATATACATATATCACTATAATCTGTCCGCCATTTAGACAATTGCCATCAATTATATCGTTGCACGATCAATATGATCGACAACAACACTAGACGGCATAATTTGAGAGCGAAACAGATTAGATTCTTGACACATATAATAAAAAGATATTGTGATAAATAATTGATGAATGAATTAGACATTGGCTTACGGTTACTTACTTTACAAATAAACGTGGAAGGAAAAGGAAAAAAAAGCTCGTTATCTCAGAATGCGTATCACGACGATATCGTGGCTGCTGGTCGTTTAGCTTTTGTTAAAACAGCTTATGAATAATCCCGTAATGCAAATGTCACTGTTTACTATGCTGTACGAATGGTCACCCGCTACGTTGCGTGAATTAATTGGGACGACAAATCAAGTTGGACGCGGAAGAAAGGAACGAGCAGTGCGAGATAATGTTAGGAAGAAGATAGAGCGAAACTTGGGTGCGGCTGGGTCTCTGTTTTAATATACAAAAGTGCATGCTTTTCTGCTATTGCTGAGTAACTGAACTTCCAGATATTACCTTGGCGTAGAGAGCGACTTGTACAGACGTGCAGTACTTGTTCGTTATTCGAATCGCGAGCCTTAATTATAATAATGCACATGAAATGGTTATCTTGACTTAACCGCGTGACCTATCAGATCCGATGAAAGGATCAGCTCGGAGGTTGTGGTAACGTCATAGTCGTTGCCTTCGCCACGTAACCATAGATTAATACGACACAAATGTGAGGATAATCACAGAGTTTCGCAATTAACACGTGCAAGCATGTGGAATCTAGTTAACGCGCGGTTAACATCATGGAGGTTTGTAATCAATGACAACCATCACAGGCTTTGCCTGTCTCATCCTCAACTACTGAACCATCTTCTATACCTCTATCCATCTTCCGCAAATGTAAGTGCAGCATTTTAGTACTTTACAAACCACAACAACTTCCGCGCTTTGAGAATAACGATCAAAGTTTGGAATAGACTCGACATCTTTTTAACAAAAGTATGTACGTGTACGAGGCGTAAAATAATCTGTTTTAAGAACTCAAAACACTTATTCGAAATTATAATTAAAAAAGGAAATTGTTTTCAGAAAGAAAAAGGAATTCTTCTTATTTCTTATTAATAGTGCTTGCACCGTTTAATTGCTCCCGTCATTCCACTAAACAAAATATCACAGCTCGCTGATTCGCTTTATTAACGGCTTATTGCCCATCGCCAGTCAACCATCTAAAATTGAACTAACACAATTTCGAGATACATTAGCTTTTATTCAGAACCAGTAAATGCTTAAAGCAAAACATGCCGCGCTTTCAATGCGTCATCAGTTGTATCTAAAATTTGGAGATTTCATTGCAAAATTGATTTTGATACTGATATATGAATTTATATCCGATACTATCTTAATATATATATATATATATATATATGATTTAATGAGTTAATGCTGTTCATTAACTTAATATACTGGAAAATAATACTTCTCAATTGACATCGAACGCTATCCACTTATCCTACTCATCGTTCGGCAGAGCATAATTGTTATGTAAATATATATATAATATATGTATATCTGTTTATTCGCATAAACGTCTATCTATTTATAGCTGTTTGTTCTATACGCATATGATCCATCTCTTTGAAACTAAACTCGCTCAGTGGATTAGTCATAAACATAATTAATGCATCAGAAGTACAAGCTAATAATTATATGCAATTGTTAATAGATCTGATTTGTTACTGATGTGTTTCACGATAAGCTGTTCGATTACAGCGTCTAATTACTTTACAAATGCATCATATGTGTGATATATAAAAATGTTATTTTTAAGTTTTTATTTTGAATAAATAGAAATATTATAACTATCATTATTTGTCATTGTTAAATTTAAATTAATACAATTTTCATCACACAATCACAAAATTATAGAGATATTGTAAGATAAAAATGTTCATTCTGCAGCGGATAGTGTACTTTTCATAAACTATAAAAGCTCGATGAAAGTGGCAAATTCTAAATTTCTTTGTGAAAACGTCATGAACAATTAGATTGAACATTGATCGTTAGTACAAATCTGTCAGATACGAATAACGAATAATTGAGATGAAAACTGTCACTGTGAATGACATCACGATCGTGCGACTCCATGTCATGTCACTGTATCATATTGTTACATGTGAAAAATATAAATATATATACCAGGATAAAATACAAAAAAGATAAATATTGTCGCTTTATATTAAAATATTTTTGCAATTTTTGTTTTAGTTTTTTTTGTAATAATATACATATATATATATTGTATATTGTACATATATATTCGTTTGTGCGCATATACATACATTTCGAAATTTGATCAGAAACTTAATTGCACTATATGCGGATAATCTAAATTAAAATATTATCTTCGTGCGTTTATGTAATAACCGCGTATAATTGTAGAATTTATTCCATTCCAACATATGAAGAGCCGACTTTCAAAATGCGTTTTGTCCAAAATTTCGTTATTTTAGTTAAAGATGTCGAAGTATTCAGTGTCGAAAGATATATTCATATTTTAAACATTATTCATATTTTAAACTACTCTGAGATGTTCAGAGCATTTTTTCATCGTTAATTTATATTCTGAAAAAATGACATTTTGAAGTGCATTATAGTTTTTAACTACAGGCAAACAAAATGCATTTGTTTAGCAATTGTTTAGCAATTTTGTTTAATATTTCACATCCTATTGATTGACATATTATTATTTTCTGTAAAGTACGTTTTTTTGTATCCGTAGTTTCTTTCTTCCCCGTTTTTTGAAAATTACAAATTTTGAAAACGCACTTTGAAAGTCTGCTTTTCATGAAAGTTATATTAATAATATTTTCTTATCAATAAAGAAGAAATATTTAAAAGCGTATTTATAAATGAGTGTGTGCCAGAACTCTAAAGAATGATGAGTTTCATGAGCAAATATCTGTGGCTTCATTGTACACAGCAATATCAATAGTAGATGTTGAAGATTCATATAAAAACATGACTTCACAAAAAATGAACAAAATCATACTACAAAAAATATAAAGCTCGATAGAATTCTGATAGTTCGTAAGTTGTTCGTCATCGGTTCTCGAGAATTCTTTAGACGATGAGATAGCAGAACTAGTCCAACTTATAATTGGATCTTTGCGATCAGACAAAGTACAAATCAGGCGGTATACAACTGGCACCCGCATTAACAATGAGATGACAGATATAGATTCGATTTGTCAGCGCTTAAAGAACTATTCATAACTTGAAACGATCTCTCCTTCCTCCTCTTCCTTTCCGCTACGTTCTTGTGACCGCTTCATGGTCCCTTCCTTTTCGCCATCGTTGACGCTGTTACATCCGTCGAAACTTTCTCTAAACTTTGTAAGCCCTTTGAATCGTCGAAATCTCGAAACTTGCCGTACTGTTTCTAACCTCTCGCCGTTGATCGTCGTCGTAGTTTTATCGAAATCCGCGAACGACGAAACTGTGAGAACCATAGGAAAAGCAATGTTGAAACAACTATCTCAATGTGGTTTAATAGTCGAGTCCTTTGCAAGGACAATTACTTTTATTCGATTAGTCCTTATTATGAAATGTGGTAGATTATTAATTTTTTAAAGTATTTTCAAAGTTTCATTAAACTTTATTACTTAAATTTTGCATGCATTTTACCGATTGTACATATACATGAGTGCTGGTTTCGTAACTGTATGTGTGCAAAAGTGTATTGATTATACATATACAGAAACATATTAGATTTTTCTGCCAAATATTTTGTATCGCTAGTGAGAGATACAAAAATGTTACTTTCTACATAAATTTTGTCAGCCTGTACAGATAGACGAGTTATATCAATAATGTAGCTTCAGTTTTATTCGCAAAAAAGACATTATAGGAAAGTATTGATTGCCAGGTCGTAGAGTCTAGGTCGTCTGCGATTTGCCAACAGTTGGCGATCAGCCAAAGTCGTTTCCATAGACAAATGTCCATTCAGCTACACGGATGTAAGCCTGTTTACCCTTTACTTCCTTTGCTAAGTTCTATCCCACATCTTAAAACTGAAAATCGGTCACATATACATCTTTGTTCAATATATTCAAGATCTCTCTACAGCTTTCAAAATCTCTTTGTAATGCACAAGTTTGCTGTATTCTTTCTTTTTTCTCGCTCATAGTTTTAAATGCCAATATTTCTACACAATTCCACACCAAACTCCGTAAATACAGTACTGTGTATACTTCCGTTACGGCGTTATTATTTTAAACTGGAAATTTTTATCTTTTTTACCTCGCAAACGGAATACCTTCTTTAAAATCCCTCTTCGTCGTCGCGTTCGTAATCTTCGAAAACTCGCGAAAGACTGTCCATAGAAAAACGAACTTTTTAAATCGCAGTAGTTTAAAATGCTCGCAAGTACTATTCAGCGTTTTATTGCTCAAGTTTATTTCGTTTATAGTTATGATGTAGATAGTGTCTTAATCTAAAGACTAGCGTAAGAGAAACATAACAATGTAAAAATATAAGAAAAAAATGCAGAAATATGATTTTTTAGAGAGAGAAAATTGCAAGATGATATTAAAGTATTTCTATTCTAAACAAAAATTTGAAAAGAAATATTCATTCGTATGTAAAAAATAATTAAATATGAGAGAAAGAAAAAGAGAGAACTGAGAAGCACATTTCTTATGACTATAAAGAAATTTATCGAGGAGAGGATGGGAAAAATGGTGCTACACCAGACAGGATGATCACAGGGTGCGGTCGCTGCGGTTGTGCACAAGGAGTCAGCGAAGGGGTCGTGGTATATGGCCGACTTTATCGAAACCTCAGATTTATGATGCCGACGGAGCAAGCGAGAGACATTGAGCAAGGTGAGGTTGAGCCCGGTTAGCGAAGAAAGAGAAACTGCATCTCTCGTCGTGTCTTTGTTCTCATTTCTGCTGTCAATACAACCTGGCGTGTCACGCCCGCGTTATATCTTTTTTTAGAATAGGTTAAGCGTATACATAGTATACATCGCGAAACGAATACAAGAGCGCGACGAAGACAAACAGTGACCGAGTCTCTCAAACTCACTCCTTTTACGTTTTATTCATTTTGTTATGCGACAATATTACGGGCTTTCGCGATAGGTGCGCTTATTGCGACAATACCACGTGGTATTACCGCAGGAGTGCTCAATTGGATATACTTTTGTGCTTCATGTATATATACGACGTTGCATTGTGTTATACGGTGCGTTTTGCAAAGGTTCTTCGTATGTAAGTATTCAATTTAGCCAATACAGTCGTACAGACGCGCATAGAACATGGAAGATGAACAATACGTCGGCAAAATTATGTTACTCACTAGTAGAAAATGTCGGAGATAAAGCAAAAAATATATTTGCATTACTTTTATCGTTTGTCAAGATGTTAAGAAACCGTATACACATGCACTATTATTCATAAATTTAAGAACGTTTTTGATTTTTCGCATCTCACAAAAAGTTAAATATTTCAGAAAAAATCAGTAAAAAAGTTTTCAAAAATTATTTTAAAAAAAATAGAGCTATAAATTTATTTAATTTTAATTCTATAATATTCTATTCCTAAAGTATAAAACTGAAAAATGATTATTTTTTCAATGATTTTGTTTTCCTTTAAAGTGCTATGCTTGATGAAACATCGGAGAAAAATCGATAAAAAAAACTTTGAAGTAAATTTTCCAAGCTTAAATTTGTTTTTTGAACAAATTTGTGCGATAATTTTTTACAATGATATCAAATTTTTTGTATAAACATATATTTTTACAAAATGTTTCTTAATTTTCAAAATTAAAGAGTTTACAAAAGAAAACAGATATTTTTGTTTTAACATTCTCAATTAGCACTTTTAAAAATTTTTTAAAGATTTCTTAAATTTAATTCTTTATGTAATAATTTTCATAATATTAAATTTTTTATATAAAAATTCATTTCTACAAAACGTTTTTTAACTTTGTAATTAAAGAATTTATAAAAAAGAAAATAAATTTTTATTTTAACATTCCTGATTAACACACAAATTTTTAATACGAGAAAATCGCAAATGTTTTTAAACGTATCTTGAGTAAAAATAAATTTGCATGCAATTTTTCAATTCATTCACGTATAAATCAAGAGTACAATCATGTTCACGCAGCCAATTTAAACGAGAAATTACCTAAGCGCTGACGAAGATCTTTACTTCATCAAGATCTATAGAGCGATTCGAAAACTTATCGAGAACTGTATTGTACTGGAAATCTTGCATGGGGCGAAAAGAGATAAATTGAACGTGAGTAAAATATCAAATTTTGTGATTCCTCGACTTTCATTACTCGCCACAGGCTATTCTATTCCCGTAGATCGCGCGTGGAATAAGGAAAAATCGAAGAGAAAGGTCTCTCGCCGCGTCTCTCTTGCGATCAACCGCATCTCTTTTCTGAATTTGGCGTCTGATAATTGGTGTCGTCACCTTTTCCGATTTTCCAAATTTCTCATGCCACGTTACATTTTCTTTCGATTAGCATCGTTTGATTATCTAAGCAGATCAGTCATTTCCAATCGTTTATCAAATATCTTAAAATGTTTATATGTACTCACTGTACTTTTAATATACTTTTACATCCATTCAGTATTTATCATATTAAAATGGAATTGTATCTATTAATGAATTTTAATAATTTTTGAATTAATTTTTAACTTATTTCTTATACTAATTTTTATGTACCGTTAATTTTTTTAATTTCACAGACTTTTAGTTATTTCTCTTCATATAAAAATTTTACATTATTTGAAAACAATGGCTATGTCAGTTTTTATCCCGATTGACATCTGTTCAAGCTTTGTCCTACAGATTTGGATTAACATGTTGAGTAACAGTATAAAAACATTCTACGGTAAAATTTCTCTCATATGTATTGAATAAAAATTGTCGCACCAGCATTTCGAAACGATAATCAGAGATGTATGTACAGTATGTAAAACGATGCTACAACCAAAGGCGCAATTTCGCCAGGTAATGATGGCAATCGTGCAGCTCATCTTGCTCGCACTTGAAAGCTTTTTCCACTTTTCTCTCTACTTTATTTTCAACGGGCCAAAGATCGTGTGCGCGATTTATGTACACGTCCTTCGAGAGATGTACAAACGACGTCGTTTATTTAAACGCTTGGAAAGATTACGCGGCTCGTGTTCTCGAATCCTTTCTATGTCTGACTAATCCGTCTTCGTCTGATTTCCACACGTTTCGGTAACCCTCTCTTTTGCTCATGAGGTAACTTTAGCTCGTCTAGTTTCAATTTTAATGTTCGCTATCGAGGAAGAGGAGATCATGGGAGAGGAGACCGTAAAGCACTTTAAGATTTGATTTCAAACTCTTAAGATAGCTACTCGACATCGGCTAGGAAACTTAAACTTTCCATTTGCTTTTACATCGAAGTTTAATATGCCAGAGTCATTTTATTTTATCACTTGTATCTCGTATTCAGACTGACACAATTTAGTTTAGCGATTATATTAAGTAGCTGCTTGTGTCACTTTGCTTGAAGTATATAATTCATGCCGTAAATTCATGGAATTTTTAATAAGATTATAAACTCTTCGCGTAAGGATTGCATTTTATTCAATTGCATTTTATTCAGTGACATTACAAATATTTATAAGAATTCATTTTGTTTATCAAACAACGTTGTACGACAATTGTACGAAAATATATCATACATCAAGTATAACAAAAACTGGAAAATATCATTCTAAAAATAATCAAAATAAAATTATAGTATCTATATTTCTACATGAAATACAAAAGTAATTTGTTTCATGTATAGATTTAGCGATTTAATCATGAATTTAATTACTTTTATAATTATAGCCACAATAACAATAATAACTGTTATTTCACTTTTTGAAATCCCCTTGCGTCTTTTCTAATTTTTGCTACTAATTATAAAGTAAAATTGTAAAAAGAAAAATATAAAGTCAATAAAAGTCATAATATACTTCTATATATTTTAAAATTTAAATATATAGTTTCATTTCAATGATGGGAAAAGATAAGTATTCAGAAACTAGACTCATTGCTTTTTAATGAATACCGCATGAAACGAATGTCAATTTGGATCTAAAAATCTCACCATCTAATGAAGATATAAGGAACGAAAAAGATCTTACGATATTTGTGTATTAACTTGAAAGCTTTTAATACACAAAGCACGAAGGATCTAAAACTTTCTTGAGTTTCTACAGAGAAAGATTGGAATTATAATACTTCATGGAATTATAATACTTATTAATATTATCCTTTCACACAAGAATTTTGCACAAGTTCGCAAAGTCTATCTTGAAATACCTTCACTTTCCATCCAATTGAAAACAATAATCAAATCTTTAATTAACTTCTTTGCTACAGAAAGAATTTTTAAAACTCTGATTAAATCATTAAATAATTCTATCGAGATATAAAGGAATTTTTAATGATTTTACACTTTTGATTTTAACAATCAGTTCGTCTTTATACAAGTACATATATATTAGAGATAAGATAAAATGCATTATCTTATTATAAGTCTCTCCCCCCCTCCCTCCTCTCTCTCTCTCTCTCTCTCTCTCTCTCTCTNTTNT
>NW_012130117.1:1756315-1764439 GCF_000143395.1 Atta cephalotes | reverse complement strand
ACTTACTTATTACTTACTTACTTACTTACTTACTTACTACTACTTACTTACTACTTACTACTACTACTACTACTACTACTACTACTCTACTCTCTCTCTCTCTCTCTCTCTCTCTCTCTCTCTCTCTCTCTCTCTCTCTCTCTCTCTCTCTCTCTCTCTCTCTCTCTCTCTCTCTCTCTCTCTCTCAGCAAGCTCATTATTTAACCATTTCCTTAAAAGAAAAAAAACAGAAAATCCGAAAGAAAAACGCGCGACAATAGTATCAATATTTAAATTCCAAGTTCTCCTTTATTTCATCAATGTTTATTCGGACAACAGAACAACTTTCATTACTTATTTCATGTACTGTTATTTAATATGAATGAATATGTAACGGAAAGCATCAACTTTTTTGACAATATAATAGAAATAATGCAATTCTATCGCACTTTCATCGACTTTTAAGTGGAGACTTTTGACTCTCCCTCCCCCCCCCCCTCACATGACAAAATGTAGACAAAACTTTCTTTTTTATATCTGCGTTATGCGGATACTCGTCTCAAAACGATTTCTTTGATTATCGATATAAGATCGAATGGCACGAGTCAGCGGCCAACGCGCTACTCTACAGCGATCGGTTCTATTCGGCCACAAACTTCCGTACTCAATTAAAAGTTATAAATGAGACTGCCCTTTCGTAAGCTCACTTCTTCGTTCGGAAGAGTATGCACCTGCTCCTGAGTCAATTCTAGATTCAGCTAACCATGCACGACACTAGAAGTAGGGTAACTCTGTTCGCGCGTATCTCAAAATATTCTTTGCAAAACCCGGATAAATCCTAAATGCAATTAAAATGGAACTTTGTCGATAATACGAAATTCAATATTTGCAAATTAAACTTTCAATAAAAATTCGTCAAATCGTTAATGGACCATTATTAATATAAATGTGCATGGAAATATCTCTCTCCTCATATTAAATTTTTTAATGGAAATTGACATATTTAATCTAATGATAAGATTTAGTTTTCAATTTTCTGACGAAATTGAATTTATTAAAATTATGTTGTTCGAACAACGTTGTTGGCGAGGATAAAAGAGAATTGATGGAATTTAAATATCGATACAATTGTCTTTCTTTTGGCTGTCTGTTCTTTTTAAAAGGAAATGAATAAATAGCGATCATGCCAGAACAGTAAAGTGTATAATAAGGTATTAATGAATAAATATATCATGATAAAGATTCAGCTTAATCATTTTAGACATGGAATTGTTTGAGTATAAAACCCATTCTTAAATATTAAACAAATATATAAACAGTTAAATAGGGATCGGATATTCAAAAAGAACCTGATATCCAGTATTATCCAGCATTTTTTTATTATCCGATCGAATAGTCGGACATCATTAATAGGGTAAAATTACTGAAATCGCACCGACTCTTAAATCATACTACCTCGCTTAAAAATTCAATTATTGTATTTATATACTTTCTAACGGTTATTTAAGAACTACATGTAACTACTGTAATGTTACTCTGTTATACTCGTGACATAAAGCGCAACAGGAATGTTGTTATTTATATAAATAAAAAAACGTAAAAACATTACTGTTTTTTCAACGTATTTCATAGAATTATATAGAAAATATAAATTAAATAGCCTAAGTCTTGACCATTTGTCGTGATCAGAATATTATTAAAATTAAATTAATAGGATTAAAGTTTGCTTTACATTTTGTTTATAGATAAAATAAATAAAAATGTTTTAAATGTTTCCTAAATCTTAGTTTCCTAAATCGCACTATAATCTTCTTAAATCGCACATTACCTAATATTTTTCCATTTCTTATATTTTTATTCCATTCATTATTATTTAAAAAATGTATATTGTAAATCTACGAAGTGTTTATTTTGTTTTACTTAGAAACTCCTTAAATTACTTCTTGAAATTATCATGTGTTTCAGAAATTATGAAAAATATATTTTTAAGTTTGTAACAGCATGATAAAATACAATTTTTTCCTTTTGTTGTGTAATTTTTGCATTGTCATAATGTTTTAACTGAAGAATATTGATATGGTTTAGGCAACAAATTTAGGCAACAAATTTCCTCATTGAAAATCGCACTATACTAAAAAAATCCTTATTTTTAATGTTATAATAGCGCAAAAAAATGATAAAAAATTTATATAAAAAAGGAAAAAGAGTGCAGTTTATATTGTGTTGTAAAAATCTTAAGAATATTCTTCATAATTTCTAAATTATGAGCCTTTAAGTAAAAAATGGTGCGATTTCGGCAATCTTACCTTATCCATGAATATGTCCGATTGAAATTTTATATCATTAAATTGTTGATTTGTTATTATATAAATGTTATTATATAAATCAATAAATATGCATATTCATAATACTATAATATCTTATATATTTAAAAAATAATAAATAAAATGCCAATTTGAGCACTGGTTATTCATGTGTATTTTATATCATTTATTCAAAAGTGAATATTAAAATGTATTCGTTTCGGTCAAGGTCCTCTTCAGTACAAAAAAATTTACTTAAACTATTAATTACAAAATTACATAATGATAGCGCATATGAGTATAAACTATTAACGTATAAAATACGAAAAAACTGGTAGTGAAATCCGAGTTAATCTCGGTCATTAAATTATTAAGTTTACTAAAAAAAAAGAAAAAAATTTTTTGTTTTAAATCGATCGACTAAAAATACACATGAATAACCAGTATTGGCTCAAATTGGCATTTTATTTGTTATTTTTTAAATCTTTCTTTAGAACCTATTGATTATCTTATATTGTTACAAAATTACAATTTTTTTCTCTATAATTTTTTTTTAGAAGACTGTCCCAGAATGCGGTCGGATATTCGAAAAATATAAAATATCCAACTCGAAAAATTACCTTCCCAGATATCTAACTGGATATCGGATATCCGGTGTTACATTCTTTTCAGATATCCGATAATTTTACGATTTGATTCAACCCCCCCTAGCTTAAACATTTAGCACATATAAAAATAAATAACAACATTAAAATAATAAATTACTGTTAATCTAAGCATAATCGAAAATTATAAATTAGAAATTAATCGTCTATTATTCCGAATAAAGTTTCTAATAATAAAGTTATTAACGGGAGATGATTAGAAACATAGTTTCAGAAAAACACGTCTCTGCCAGTATACTTTATAGATAAAATTATCGAGAGGTTGTGTACGTAATATGAAGGTAACCAAAATTAACTGACGAAAATACGTAAGCAGCCATATCGGAGTACAGCGCATATAGGTATGGCAATGAACGCGAAACTTGTTATTAACTCATGGCAACGCGGTTGGGAAAAAGGCAGGGGGTTGGCCTAATGAAATATTAACGACTTGGACGATGTAGGTTTCCGCGGAATTTAAGCGACATAATAAACGTTCCCTGCTTGCGTAACTATCTGCTAGCCATTGCTTTTTACTCATGGCCCCATTCCACTCTCTAGGTCGTTGCACTAAAAAGGGTTCTTGCACATGGCGTTGTATTTTCCTCATCCTGAAGTAGCTACTATAGCTTCTTCCTCGACTTTTTCAAAGCTCTAGTCAACCCCCACTCTTCCTTTTTTTACGTGATGAAACTGGATAATACGCTCCGTAAATTTACGTTAAACGGATTTTCACCGCCTCGATGTCACAGATATGTACGGCTACCGTTCTGTAATCTTAAACAGAAATTTACCGCTTAAAGGACCCGTTTATTCTCACGATTAACACATTATTATCTCAAGGATCTAATGGCTAGTATAATGCATATATTGCATTCTATCTTTTTTCTTCACACTGGAGCTTCACACAAAGATATTTAAGCTTGTTATGCAATTTTATTTCATGAGATTAGAACAGCTAAGATTGTAATACAGCAAAGAGCCAGTATCACGATATGTTTACATTTACAATTAATATTCTATATACTACAGTTCACAAAGTAACGAGAACTATATTATCTCTTCTGACAATATAGTTTAAATTGTATTACGTATTGTTGAAAAAAGGAATATCATTGACAGTATTGTACCACAGAGAAAAGATTATACGAACAAACTGTCGTGAAACTGTCGTGAAACTTTGGCTATGAACGGACAGTAATAAGGTCATTGTAATAAATCAAGTAAACGGCTTCCAAGCAAATGCCAAGCCGATCTTAGCAATGCTAGGCACATCGAATATAAATCTCGAAAGATTTATCCAACGATTCCTTCGAACGCAAAAAAACATGAACGGCACGGCGTCGCCATATCGAAAGGTTTCTATTATGTCGATTGGAGACAAGCCAGGTATATGGATAGCTAATTCTGAAGTATGTGCATTCATGAAATGTGTGATTAAACTGTCGAATGAACACATATATATTTTTATATATTTTGAAAATTAAAGTATGTTAAAATTATAAGAAGATATTTAATTCACAATAAAAATTATTCTGATTATATACGTTAGTTTTTTCAATTTACATGATAACACTTTTTTTGCCAAATTCCTTTCCAAACTCGTTGATAGATTTAGTAATACATATGATTAAATTAAATGTTCGTATAGTATATAAAATTTTATAAAATTTCATTTATGTTTTAAAACCTTTTCTACTAAATTTTTTATCGACAATTTCGTTAATCATATAATAGATTAATCTTTATTCCATAAATATGGGCAAATTAAAAAAGATAATCTAATTTATTCAAACAACTTTCATCAACATTTGAAAAATAGACAAAGTAAAAAAATTTAAATAGAAATATGCGTACAAATATGATGACCTAGCTAGATATGTTTCATTAAGCCCTGCTCATATGTGAATTATATTCTAATTATATAATTTAAAAGCTTATTTGATTAAAGAATAATGATTATGAAGAATAATTATTATCTAATTAAAATGCCTATTGTAATAACATTAATTAAATAAATCTCGATTAGTTATGCATTTCACGAACATAACATAAATCAGATATCAATAAGCTATTAATATTTTATATAATCTCTATGACAGCTGTATGTAATATGTGTATATTGTATAATTATTAAAATTTGAGAAATTTTTTAAAATATTAAATTGCTCGTCAATATATTATTTTCACGCATGCATAGATCATTTATTGCGCATTGAGATAGCAGTTCGGTAAAAGCTTGATGAAAATTATGTCCGAGCAAAACGATTTATCGGCGCAATCTATGTCAATCAAAAAATATATAACCTAATGCTGATAGAGAATAGTAATGTATTTTTTTTCGAAACGTTAAACATTAATACATGAAGTAGTACGTGAAGTAACACATGTACTCTTCAATTTTATAAATTTGAGTTAAAATCGACACATAAATTGATACATTTTTCATGGAACATTATATATGTATCTATATATATAATAAATATATTTATATAATAAATATATATCAAATCAAATCATTTAGCACGTAATGAATTAACGCAAAACCATCAATTAAAATACACAGACAGATCGGTTTTGCTGATGTATCTACACACAGAAAAATATACGCAAATAATGATTACTTGTTTCAAGTATTTCAATGTTCATATATCCATATCTAACAAAATCACAAACATCAAATTTATTTAAAATATATTCTGAATACTCTTGATTAAAGTTTAATACTAAACAAATTCGATTTGTTTATTATATAAAGTCCCTTCTTCAATAAATTTTATAATATTCTTAAAAAAAGTATATAATAAAAGAGTTCTTTTAAAATTTGTAATAAATAAATTATTTTAAAATTATTATCAAGGAAACATTCTTTGTTAGATAACCGTTACTTAAAAGAAAGAAAGTTGATTAAATTGAGTAATTACTTTTTATAGCAATAGAATATTTTTCTGTATGTAAAAATTTAGTTAGATACAGATTTGAAAATCATTTTGTTTGAATCATCAAAATAATTATGTAGAACATAATTATCTAGAATATCAAAACTTTTTTTTGCAGCATTATCATTATTTAAACTTCTATATAATTATTTTTGATAATTCAAACAAAATGATGTCTTTCCGTGTCTATTAAGAGCTAAATAAATTTTTCGTAACAAAATAATTCTTCCGTGTAACTTGCCATCTCAAACGCTCATTAAAATGAAAATATAAAACAATAATCTTTTATATATCCATAAACATCTTGTTATATTCGTTTTTATAGTTTTGTTTTTAGAATACATTTATAAAACATAATTTAAATTAAATCTTATTTATTTATCGTGCACATTATAACATTATGTAATATTAAATTTAATACTTGCACATACCATACACCCGCATCTACGAAACTTGATATGCGAACGTGCAAATACGCGATGTGTCCACCATCGCGAAAGCTTTTACGCGACTTTATATCGCTATGAATCCAGCGGTCAGAAAATTTTTCACCGACGTTCTATTTCACTCGGCGTATAATAAATTGATGCTGCATCCGAAAATGGGGAAACAGCGGAATCACGGCCATGCCGTAATTCACAGGTGACCCCCGCAACGCACTGACACGACGCGAGCTCGAACGCGTTTTACAATTACACTCACGATGACCTCTCGCATTCTCGTTACCGCTGCTATACCGTACGCTGCCATCGACACCTCGATCCAACGACCTCTCATCTAAAATCGAAGAGAATTAATGGAAATGACGCGACCCATGAATTTTGCGCGACAACCGCTTATTAACGCGTGATACGCCATCGAGTATGCTATATAAGATAATGCGTCGCTCGTATCGGAATTAATCAGATTTAATACCTTTGTACCTTTACGCTCATTATACTCCTAATTAGATTTAAAGCCCCTTTCAAGTTACGAAAAAAAAAATATATAAAAATTACGAACAATTTTATTCTAAAAGGTTTTCGTCGTACGCACTTATTAAATATTTTAAAAATTGTTCATTTCTCAGGATTCTCCAGAAAATTGAGAATGGAAAACGCATTCGAATATTATGGTAGAATGTCTGTTTGTGTCATTCGTCATAATAAAAAAAGATACGAAAATATGGTGCTAGCGATACCATAACACCAGATATGTCTGTCCAAATTCGTTGGTCTAAAATGCATTCTACAGTGAACATTTATAACGAAGAAGGGGAAGAGAACGCTTTTTATCACATCGTCTAACAAGTAATAATAGATTGACGAAAGCGATCTGTATGCGAGTCTGTGTACGACGAGCACAACTACACGATCCTTCGTCCCAGAGTATGTCGTAGATCTCTCTATTCAATTTATCGGCATCTTCAATCGAGTTCGAGGCATCTGCTTCGTAGACGACGTCGATGACTCTTCGATACCTCTCTTCCTCTCTCAAGCGAATCGACTCACCAGACGGCTTTTCGATCCCTCCACTTCTTCACTACCTGCACGGTCATCGATACTCCATTAAACTTCGGCAGACGTCTTTTCCAAGGATTTGCGCACCATTGGCTGCTCGCGCCATCGTACGTATATGACCAACAAAGAAAAACACTTTGTGGTGAATGAAACGACTTCTTGTATGGCAGTTTCGTACACTCTCGACAAAGCGACAACAAGTTGCAGTAAAAAGACACATAATATACATGTAGTTATTTTTTAGTATAAAAAACCGACGATTAAATATATACTCATTTCTCTGAAATAGCGATGTCATTAACGATGATCATAATGTACACGTATAATTCACGGTATTCCAAGTCGTAATCGACCATTAGTTCGATCGGCTAGCATAAACTGATTCGTCAGAAAGTCGCTTACGCGAAAATGTTCCCGAGCGATGCCACGGCGAAATGAAATTACCGAGCAGACTGGAACGACCAGGACACCAATTAGCGTGGCATTAATTGAGTCGAGCGTCGCCGTTACCGTCGAATGACATATACATACATATGTGAGATCGCACGTATATAAAGGTCGGCTTGCATAATAAATTTTCGCAGTGACGACCTCTCGACCGCAAGAACGCTGACAATTCCATTATCGTGATTATCGCTGGTGAGATGTCTGTAATACTCACAGACTTTTTCGCGTATACACACACACACATATATATATATATATATATATATATATATATATATAGTATATATATATATATATATATTATATTATTACT
>NW_012130117.1:1746773-1756295 GCF_000143395.1 Atta cephalotes | reverse complement strand
TACACACACACACATATATATATATATATATATATATATATATATATATGTATATATGTATATATATTATTATATTAATTCTATTTAAAAATGATTAAGAAAAAAGAAAAAGAAAAGTCTATACTCTCAAAGTTATCAACTATTTTTCTGTGGATGTAGATTTCAGCCACTTTTGCAGGGAGTACAGTTAAATTGAGATATGAATCTACTGTTTATATTAATACGTTTTATACCGCGTTAATTTTAGGTGACTTATTTAACACGCCGCATGGATCACTGTTAATCCACGATATTTAGTATTTGTTTATTATACTTATTAAGTAATATATGTTTCATTATAGGTAAAATTATAAAAATTGTTATTATAAAAAAGAAGATCTAATAATTATAAAAATTATTATTATAAAATAAAGGTCTAATATTGTATCATATATTATTATTATGTATATTTCAAAATCTTATGTATATTTCAATAATCTGCGCACAGTTTGCTTGCACTAGAAAATGTAAAATTCATACAAAAATATTATTAGGCATCAAGATCCAATTTTGATCAAATTGACTTTCTTCATTTTTCGATCAATATTTTCAATTAATATTGATCATAATTATGTATTAACGAATGATATTAAAATTACTCTTTTTTAGTAAAAATAACTTAAATGGAAAATCCAGCGGATGTCCAAGCGAAAATCCACTGATGATCTACATGGCACAAAACGTTAAAAGTAGAAAAAATTGCAAATATAGATTATACGCGTCTGATAAACGATGACAAATAGTTTCACATGACATAACGAATAGCTCGCAATATACTTATATCACAGAAGGCTGACTAATTCACGTTGAGAAACGATTGGGCCATTATCAAAAGAAGCGTAACTCATAACTGTGAATCCTTCTTTTTCATTATGCATTTCTTATGAAGTTGACTACGACCACCAAGTTGTCCCAGTTGTTGGTATCTACGCAAGATTACGTTCACTCAGACATAATCGGGAAAACCGAGATCTGGCGAGCCGCCAAATCGTTTAGACGTTACCTTCTTCCGCCACGGTAATATTTCAACTTCCAGAATACTTACTGAAGAGCATGGAAGAAGATAGAAAAATAGAGACCGGAAGAGCGAATAGTATTGTAGGCTGAGATTCTCCACTCCAAGCCCTGGTGATGTTATATTTTCAACTTTGCAGGACATTTGTAAAAGCCGATGGGATGGTTTGCAACGAAAAAGAAAAAGAGAGACAAGGAAGAACCAAGAAAAGGCAGGCACTATGCCATTAAACTTTTGCAAGAATTCTTATTTTGTCCGCTAATATAGCTCTATTTATCGTATTGCATTGCACAAGGTATTGTCCGATAAAAACCTTTTTTTGCCGCATATATGTCCGCAACTTAAATATTTCTAAATTTATGTTTTATGTACAAAATGTCATGTATTAAAGAATATTAAATTACTTCAACACAATTACTATAATTTAACTATTTTATCTTAACACTTACCTTTGTAAATCAATCTTAAAAGTTTAATTTAGAATAACGTACAATTAAATTTAAAAAATAATCAAACTTTATAAGAAAATTTTACATGTGTAGATATCCTAAAATTAGTAGTTAGTTGCTCCGTTAAATCCAAATGTTCGAAAAAGAAATGGAATACAGCAGAGAGAGAATCTTATATATATATATATATATAAGATAATAAAAAATTCTATCTGATAAAAATTTTATACTAAAAAACAAGATTAAATTTCTTCAAAAAAGTAAGATTAGAGTTTAAATGTTATAATGTAAAATAAAATAATATAGAACCCTCTCCCTCTCTCTCTCTCTCTCTCTCTTCTCTCCCTCACTTTCTTTTTCTCGTTTTTTCTCTTGAAAAGTAAAAATTGTACTTGAATCTTTTAAATTTTAAAAATTGTGGAATTACTACTAATCTGAACACATAAAAAAAAGTTCTGATACGTTTCTTTACTTATCATTTGATATATCAATAGATTTGATATATCAATAGATTTGAATTATTTTTTTGTTAAAATTTCATTTAATTTATAAATATACCTGAATAATTAATAATTAATGTTTTTGTTTTTAATAAAGAATGTCAAATTTAATAAAAAATTTTATGTAATTTTTTTATAAAATTAAAGAAAAAACAATAATTATCTATTACAATTAGCAGATGAAATGTAGTCTTTTTATTTTGCAAGACACAGAAGTTATCCAATTACGAATAAAATCACGAAGGCTATGGGCACATTTGATCGACAAAGCATGGAAACACCTGTGCTTTTCAAACTACATGCCAGTCTTAAACTACTGCACGTTTACATCAGACTTTAACAATGTACACAAAGTAGATTCCGCATGATAGAAGATGCCTATCAGAAATTCATTCAGTCAGCCGTAAGTTGCTATAACTTGTACGATGGCGGATACAGAATTTTGCCTATCGATCTAAATGTTCTCCAAAGTTTGCTACGTGATTTCAACTTGTAATTACCCCTGACGTCCCAACCCAATTGGCGCAAACCGCATAATCCCCATTTCATACGTTGTAATCGGCCAAATTCCAGCTAGCCGATTACGTTTAAGCGATATTCGAAAATAATTTCACGGTTTACGCATGTATCATCAATACGTTTCCAATTCTGTAGATCTTACATTATACCTATGTTTGATTTGTTAAATATACATCATAAAAAAAAGAAATCGATGATAGCTTTATATTAAGAAAAAAAAATCTTTAACACCATCATTATATTTATTTTACAATAAAATGAAATGTATAATTACGTAAATTACGTATATATACAATTTATATTATTTAATGCCCTACTTATTTTAAGCATCAATTGCCACGGTCTGCTCTCTAGCATTTACTGAGATTTGTCCGTCGACTCATCCATGTTCATCCCTCTTCTCTTCCTCACCACACTGAATGCATGATTTTAACTGCCTAACTGCCGCGGATGTCACACAAATGCACTGCGGTCTAGTCACTGTCCAGATACTCGCTGTAATTTTCGCTTTCCGTACGGCGCGGCGCCATAATCAGTTGAATTTGAAAGGGCGTCCGCAGTATACCGTTATGTACATATCTTGACCATATATATGCGCATTGGCAGATAGGCTATTACTGATGTTAGTTACTGTATGTGTGTGTGTATAGACATGAATAGCCCATTTCTGTGATTACGAATTGACCGCGGTTAGAATGGACGATTTCTCAGCTGTCAATTTCGAATGATACAGAACTACTCGAAATATTTTAATACGTTTAGATCGATTATCAACAATTAATGATTTCTGTTCTAGATTAGTAAATGAATTCGACTACAGCTCTAATTGCAGATCGAATTCTTATCAATGTAATTTGATTAGAAATATTGACTTAAAAAAATTCGCACATAATTTTTTAATAATGAGTAAAATGATTAGAGGATAATTGTTAAAGAGAGAGAGAGAGAGCGAATTCAATATTTTTATAATTTAAATCATAATTTAAATTATGATTTAAATTAATTATAATTTATTATTATAATTTAAATTAAAAATAAAAAGTTTTATCACGTATCTAATATAATAATCGTTTTCTTATTTCAAAAGTGACACAATTCAAAAAATATGATTTTCTTATTACCATGAATGAAATAAATATTACCTTTCAATCATTAAAAATAAAATAACTTTTTTAAAGTTGTGTGAAATAAAATGTCTAAAATGGCATTTTATCAATTAAGAATATATTTTTTTAAGCTAAGAAGAATATATTTTTTCAGCTAAGAATATATTCCTTTTGCAAATATTATTTGATTAGTTAATAATTTTCTGTCAAGTTGAAAAATAGTTTCCTTTTTTTTGAGAAACTTAATTTTTGGATTGCATCATTTTTTAAGTAAGGGAATAAATTATTATCTAGGCAAGTGCCTATTAATAAATACAAATTCTTCAAAATTTTCGATCTATTTAATATGCATAAACGCGCGACATAATTAAAGTATAACTTAATTTCAAATAAGAAATAAATTTATGAATGCCGATAGTAGACATAATGCATACGCTGTCATGTAAGAAATCCTTTTCGACAAATCCACGGAAATATCGTTCACGTTCTTCCATGCATGTATCACAATCCGCGCTCAGAAATTTCTATTCGTTGTACCTTTTTGGCATCCAAGCATGTACACGCAAGTTGGAGGGAAATGTATATCGAAGAGAAACGGGAATTTAGGTCAAAAGGCAGAATCTGAGAGTGCTATGTCAAGGGGAACCCTTAGGCTGGAGTGGCAATATACGCTTGGTCTAATCACTCGAAATTTCCGGCTCTTGAATCTTGATATTAGGCACATGTGTGCCTTCAATCAAACAGCGCGAATTGGGCACAATCTGTGCTTTCTAGTTTCAATTCACAAGCTGTATAGCCCTTTAAACTCACGACCACCCATTGCTCATATGGAGCACATTTGTCATCACAAGCTTGGGGATGTTATCCTATCCCTTGGAAACAATGATCGAAGATTATGTTTCATCGTTAACCGTTTCATCGTTATAATAGTTCGGGAGATGATGACACAAAAATGGTCTCCATTTGTTATCGCTTGAAACCGTCATTAATTCGTCATTTATTAGATGAACATGAAAGAAACACAAGTATGGCAGATCTTCCGCGGTTTTAAAATGACGTATGATTGAAGTTGTAAAAAATTTTGTTTTTTTCCTATGTTATCTGCTAGCGTTTGTTTCTAGAGATAGTTTACGTCAAAAAAATCGGAAAGTAGGTGCTATACTGTTTCTGTGGGTCGAAAGGGCCGCTCCTACTAAGCTAAAATGGTAAATTTTTTAGTCGTCATGATTTGTTACCGTGGACTTCATTTTTTAGTCGGTAACGAGATCATGACGTTTTAATTTAAAATTCAACACGGACAAACATACGTTAGCGACTCCATAAACCCAATCAAACGATATGGCAGGTGTATTTTTGTATGTTTCGTGAAAACAAGTAGTGTACAAAAAAACAGTCAGTTACAAATCTTTAGCTTAATTTGACGGCCCCTTTGATCCACAGAAATGGTATGACACCTATCTTCCTATCTTCGATTTTTTGACTATCACTAGTAAACTATCACTAGTAAACAAACGCTAGCAGGTAACATATGAGGAAAAAAGCAAAAAAATTTTATAATTTCAATAATACATTATCAATTTTAAAATTTCGGGAGATGATTCTGCCATACTTGCATTTCCATCCTTGTTTATCTAATAAATGACGGAGTTTCAAGCGGTCACAAATAAAAATCATTTTTGTGTCATTATCTCCCGGACTATAAGTTTCTTCTAATCGGTATTAGTAGCAAAAAGCTACGAAATATTTGAAAAAATATGTGAGAAGAATCTCTTGTATACAATTTCTTAGACAACAAAAAAATATAAAAATGATTGAAAAAATTCTACGCAAAACATGTATCACAGATTTCACTAATGTTAAATTTATTTTTACACCGCATACGTTTGTTATTTTATCGCGCTGTGCTGACGTTGAAAAAGACCTTTGAGAGAAATTAAAGCTGAAATACGAGCAGCAAGAGAAGCAATAAAGATAGTTCACAGCTGGAGTACTTTCATCGCACATTCGCTATCGTATATATATACCGTATACCGATATCGATAAAATATAGTATACTCAGGTTTAGTATACTCAGGTTTGCAAATAGTAACAAGACGATTTTGAAGTTTTGACATTGACTAAATCTCACGTCGTTGGAGTAACTATCATCACTAATGTGCCATGAGATACCACTTCCTCTGATACATTCACTTTAGTAATATCCAGATCATTCGTATTGTCAAAGCACATGTTACGTGCGATAATATTGAACATGAGCTATCACAGGACATGAATGAATAATTTTATTCGTTTCGATCACAATTCTGTCAATTTTTATCAAATTTTCAAAAACAAGATCATGATGATTAATAATGTATAAAAATATTTTCCAAGATAATACTTTTATTCGCGTGGTTTTGGGATTTTCTTTTCGATTGGTATTGCTTGCAGACGGACGGAAATATAATGCGACATCGCTTTAGCAAAAAGAAACCTTGTTTCCGGTCTTAGAACTCCATATATAAAGAATATAAGACAAATTCTACATTCTCGTTCGTTCCCCGCCTTCAAGAATTTTCTCTTTTGGCTAGATTCTAGAATAACTGCTGCTCCAAGATTTACGCAAAATCCAAACTTTTTACACGTTATTACTACTTCTGTAACTGGATTACTCACTTTGAGTGATTATTTTATGTATGTGATAAAAGTTAAAAGATAAATGTGACCAGAAGTTTTTATTATGCCTTGTTAATCCTTATTATCTATGACACATGCGTATTGTCTGTAAATATGTATGTGTATGTTAAATGGACGAAACAATGGCAGCCGATTGCTTTCATTAAATATGGCGACAAAGTGATCAGTCTAGTAATAGAAGTCTGTGATTATATATTACCATATATTTATTAGATAACTACAGATAAAACAAACAAAATATTTTACTTTGATTTTTTAAAACAAGGGGTTCTTATACACGTGAATCTTTTTATGTTCCGCAATTATCTTGAATAAATTGCTATTTTTTTATATTAATTAATATGTTAATAACGTCTATATTTATAGGTATTTATAGTAATGTTAACAGCACAATTTGTATTTGAACAGAAATCATTCATTATTAAACTGTACGTATAATTTTTCAAAATTAAAAAATATCAAACAATTATAATGAAATAATTGTAGAAATAATTACTGGTGAAAATATTAAAGCGATAAATAACACAATAGGTTTTCTCCTAAGAAAGCTCGAATGCAAACAGATTGAGCAATCAGGGTCTATTAAGATCATTGCTTCTAGGCTATATAGAATGTTTTGCTCATAAACATGTCTATGTACATATATATGCACGTAAAACAGGATATACAGAAGCCACGATTGTGCCGCAACCGTACTTTGTCCCGAGCAAAGCAATGTCGTACGTCGCTTCATCCCTCGTTAACCAAGGTACAGACTCGTAGAAAGTGTGTCGTAGAAGTTAAAAGCAGTGCCTGTAAGGTGTGCCGGAAAGGAAAAAGTGGATAAGTACATGACGACATAGAAGGAACGGAAGAACTGAAAGAGGAAGCCGGACAAAGTTAAAAGTTGACCGTGCTAACCTACCCATGGCGTTCCCGACTATCTTTCCGTCTCGGCGTTCACAATGGTGAATATTTCTTTAAGTAATTGATATTTATATTTCATTCTTTTTGGCGTTCTACAATCTCCAATGCAAAAAATAATAGAATGTTTCGGATTTATTTTTTTTTCTCTTTCTTTCTCTTTTCCGTTCCGATCTCTTTCGAGCCTTAGTTCGTTTCAACGAGTCCCGCCTTCAATTTTCTAGCTACTCCCTTCGGACAATCAAATAAAGCTCAGGAGATAAAAGAAAGGATAAGTGGACGGTGAAGAAACTCCACCTTCGGTGAAAAGATCCTTTGAAACACCTCTACGTCAACGCCGTTTGTCCACGGGAAAAAGATGCTCTCTCCTGGGAGTGCCGTCACGACAGAAAAAAACGGGCCGCGAAACTACATTGTGCGATCCACAAACGCTTTATGGTCTTGGTACAACAGCGGATATCTTCACGGTGCCGTTCGTCTTAAAAAGTCTCTGCAATTGTTATAGTTGCTAATTATAAATGACTGCCACACTTATTTTTATTTCTATGATTATAAAATGTAAAATAATCTTACTATTTGTGTGTTTGAATAAGAGAAATGTTGAAAATATTAAAAGAAATATTGGACATACATCAAGATCATAAGAGCACGCTTATGTACGTGTTGCTGAAAATGAAATTTTCGCAAAGAAAATATTATATGAGAGTATTTTAAGAACATATTTTAGCAGATTCATGAAATGAATCAAAAATAAAATTCATCAAAACTATTTTAGGAGTGTTAATACAAAACTGAAATATATGATTCCATCTAAAACAAATTACAGCAGATAAATATAATACATTATGATATGATTGCTACGAGTATCTTTATGAAAATTATAAGTAGTATATTTAGCCAAAATACAACATATATATGCATGTGTGTACTTTACATACAGAGTGTTATTAAAATACGACATCATCTATCCTGAGCAGGTAGAGCGGACTAAACTGAATCGAAAAGTCCTTTATCATTTTACGATTTTCGCAAAGGTTAATGAAATATTAATTACTAAAAATCGTTAAATATTGGTTATTTTTAATCATTTTTTATTAATATTATCAACTTTACAGAAAAACAGCAAGAGATAAAAATGGTTTATTTTCTTCTTATAAAGTTTTGAAAATTTTTTCAAAATTTTTTAATATTGTATTTTCTCAAGGTGATAAAAATAAATAAATGCAGCACTAAAAAGTTGATAAAAAATTCTAAAAATAAATTATTTTTGTCTGTTGCAATTTTTCTGTAAAGTTAATAGTATTTGAGTAAAAAATTATTAAAAACCAATATTTAGCGATTTTTAATAATTAATGTCTCGTTAACCATTGCGAAAATCGCAAAATAGTAGGGGATTTTTTTATTCAGTTTTGTCCATTCTACCTATTCATAATGAGTGCCGTATTTTAATAAACACCCTGTATATAAGTATATGGATTGGAACAAAAGTTCATAGCGCTACGAATTTCAAATAGCTGTAACTTTACTAAAAATAAATTTAAAAAAAGAGTTTTAAAGCTTAAAATTTCTACTTTCAAAAAGTCACTATATCTTCTAAGTTTCTGTGAATTTGATAATTTTTCCGTAGGTAAGGTAGTACAATTTAGATTCTAAATTTAGATTCTAAATTTAGAACATAGTGTAATCCTGAACGAAATAAAATTCCAATTTTCGAGATTCAAGTTTGGTAACTCTTTCATTATGCAGAGACTGTTGAAGGGTTGCAAACAAGAAAAAAATCAGACTTGAACTTCGAAAATTGAATTCAAATTTTACTCCTTCAGAATTGTACCATGTTCGAAATTGTACCAACTTATATTCTATAGAACTTACGATCTTAAAATAAGAACGGATTATATGAATACCGTCCTACAAGACAAAATGCAAAACTTTCTTCCTTTCTTCATTGTAGGCTTGTCACGTGTCAAAAAAACTTGCGAAAATTTTCAACTTCTTATCATGAAAGCTTAAAGTTTTCTTTACAAAATCGTTTTTTTTATATTTCTAAGATTTTGTGTTACGAAGTTATTACGTAGATTAAATAAATAAACAAATTTTGATTTTGATTGATTTTGATCATAACTCCATTAAAAATTATCGTACCATAATTCAAAAATATTATTCTTAAAGCTGAAATTTTGCTTCATTGAATAATATAATTGTCATTTTTTTAGATATGAACATGATACAAATAAAGAGAGAGAGAGAGAGAGAGAGAGAGAGAGAGAGAGAGAGAATAGACGTACTAACTTAACTTTTATTACCTAACTTATTAT
>NW_012130117.1:1726864-1746753 GCF_000143395.1 Atta cephalotes | reverse complement strand
AGAGAGAGAGAGAGAGAATAGCGCTACAAACTTTTATTCCAACTTATTATATTTGACATACTTTGATATTCTTTTAAATACTTTTCTTAAATATTCTTTTAAATACTTTTCTTAAATTAAATTATGTTAAATTGTATAAACATTTTATGCACATTTCAGAACATATTATTTTTCTTATAAAAGACAATTTAACAGTTATGTTCGAAGTAGAAGATTGTCTGACGCCACAACATCGCGCCAGAAAGACTTCTGTATGTTTCAACATTAAAACCGAATTCAAGAGCATTCTAATCATTCATGTAAAATACTAAATACTTTTCTTAAATAAAAGACAATTTAAAAAGACTAAAATTACTCAATGTACAATCTTATTAAATTAATACAATTATCTGCATATATTTTTATGTAAACAATGTAAATTCACGATAATAATTATATGCATGTTATTATGATTGTACATAATATTGTATATAATTATATTATATTGTATATAATTATATTATTATGCACAACGTTAAATTAACAGTTCAATTTCGAATTATATCTCTAGATAAGTACTCTAAATATTGAAAAAAAAAGGTTTAAAAAGAAAGATCATTATAAAGCGAAAGCAAATTGAAATATTACTTGATGATTTAAAAGGATTATATGCTACAACAGAAACTAAAATTTTATAGTCATATATCATAAGGGATGGAAAAATATGTCCGTAATTGCTAACTAGATCCAAGGGGCGATAGGGTTAAGGTCTCCGTATACTGCTTTCTGTATATCGAGATTGGTAAGATGTACGTGAGTGTGTCAAACGTCAAGCACCGATTGTATCTCTTTATACAGTATGTTATATTAGGAGCTAACGTGGATATGCCGTGCCGTGCGGTAAATCCACATCGAATGTTACTTCCTGCTATGCTCTGCCAGTGCGATGACCGTTGTTTCACAGAGCTCGCTGTTAAATCCGCCCATGTTTCGAAATGTAAATCAATGTTCGTCAGCGTAACTAATATATTGCTCTACCGCGCGATGACGTGGACCCTTTTAATGAATTCAGCGCAACTGAAACTATCGTCAATATGCTTAAATAGTTCATTTCTAGATTATAATTATAAGCATTTATAAGCAAATGATGATTAGAGATGTACGATTTATAAAATTGTGCATCGCGATCCTCTGATATAATTAATATCATTTATATAACTGATATCATTAATAAATCGCATTGCGATTTTTTTTTTACTTTTTAAATTATGTATGAATCTATAAAAAAATATTCACTACGAAAAAATACGTACGTTTCTTGCCGTAAAAACTTACTTTTTAATTCTCCTACGCCATTAAATATTACATTCTACAAAATTTCTACAAATTAATAAAGAAGGTCAAACTTTTAACGATTAATTAAACTTGCATGTTTAGAGATAAGTTTAATATTTAATCGGAATTAAATATATGTATTCGTTATATGATATAAAGATGATTTTTAAAATTATTTTCTTCTAAATATATCAATAAATATTTAATGAATAGTACTTTATTACAAATGCGATTTTTAGCTGCATTTGCAATTTGAAATCGTATACTATTTCATAATTAAAAATTTAATTGTATCATATTGCATTGAAAAAATAGTACTTGCAATATGTCACAAAATCGCACATCTTTAATTGTGATGCACTGTAAAATATTAATAAAATAATAACATATTTTCCTGCTGCTGTTTTTATGCTGTATCAGATGTAATTTGAAATTTTTCGAGCATAGAATTTATAGAACAATTTACAGAACAATTTATAAAACAATTTACAGAAGAAATCTCGAAAATATATATTGGGAATATTAGAAACAATGAGATCATTATCGCACATCTCTAATCTGTACTGTCACTAGATATCTTTAAAAATACTAATAAATCCTTCTGATGCTATTTTTACACTGTAATAATTAATGCTCCGATATTATCAAAGTTTCTTGAAATCATACATTTATAGAATAATTTATAGCAGAAACCTCGAGAATCTGTATTGAGAATGCTAAGGACTGTCAGATCATTAATCTTTACAATCTTTGGCCGGTATTTACAGTCGATTCTTATTTTAAGACCGTAGTCTTAAGTAATGTCTTAAAATGCTAATACAGAGCTCTCTAATAGGTTTATGATATTTTAATACTGTACTTAAAACAGTCTCAAATGTAAGAAGAATCGACTATAAATACTAACATTGTACTTTCCTTCCAATCTTTCCAATCTTTTCTATTCTCTTCTTTCTGAATGCATTTTAAATAACGGTATATGCTTCATTTATTTGATCCGCATAACTTTATAATGCATTTCTATATTTCATATACGTCTAAATTATGTTAAATTATTATTCATGCTCTACATATCCGTCGAGTCAGGAAGTAAGCATGAATTAATTCTCAACATATATTGTCACTTCTCCATTTGCGGAGAGCGAATGGAAGAGCGTGAACGCATAAAACAGAGGAATTCGAGCGGTGATTAAACCAAAAGCATGCCTGCAGATAAATTTTCTCCTGCCTGCAGGTATTAAAAAGTAAATTAAGTTAAACTCTGAAGATTTAATTGGTTGCAGTGCGCGTGCGAAGTACTTTTATATGACGCGCACGGTCATTCGTGAATACCGAATACTGTCGCCGAAATGGACAAACGGGCGTAAGAGATGTTGTCATAAAGTTGGAACGATAACAGTAGCCTGACGTATGCAGTTAGTCGAAAAATTAGATTTACTCACGCGAGCAAAAACGCTCGGAAATTGTCGATCATTACAAAACGGCACTTTTAAGGATAATTCAGTAGTTTTACGTTTGTCAGTCGATTCGGACAGTATCTTAATGAAATTATCTCTCTCTGGTATTACATTATTATTTCTTATCAAATAAATATTTTTTTATTTGTACAGATAAATATAAGTAATTAATTATAAAATCGTTTCTTTTTATGGAAATATTGGCACGTCATATAATATTTAGAAATTCTTTTTTTACTCGATAATTTTTTCATTGGTTTAAAATTTGACAGTCTGATCTGCACAATGTATGTATAAAAAGTATATTGTCACTGTAATATTAGGTGTAGTAAAAAGAAATCCATTATTTTTGCATGAAATTGAATGGAAATTGAACCTAATATAATATTATATATCATTTAACAGATAGAAAGACTCTTCATACAAAATAAATAACAATAAATAAAGGGCAAAGCAATGTAAGAGTCAAACACATTTTAAATTTTACAATACAATTAAATAGAATAAATTACAAATAAAGAAAAATAAAAATAAAGAAAAGTCTAAATTCAAATATAAAACATTACAAGTTTCGACTATCGGAGCTCTATTGAGCTCTCTTCAGACATTTATTTTTGGATGAAGAGCCTTGCTATAGGAAACGCTTAATTTCTGAGATGTTCAATATTAAAAAGCAGAAAAATAAATAAATTTACAAACTGAAGGTCTCTATAAGGCATATATATCTATTGTAAATAAAGTTTGACTCTTCGATACTGACAGTCCGTCTCCTCTCTCAGTCCGAGTTGATCCGCATCAGCGAATGTACATTATAATTGACACACAATGTGCGTCTTACATATCTGTGTTCCATTAAACTGTATACATTATAATTTTTATACTTATATGGACGTACTTGTTCGAATAATTTATACATGGCTTTTGGTGAGTTTTTATTTGTTAGAATTCCGGTATGTTACTTTGATCTGTTTTAGTATTTCGTAAGAAGACTTTTTTTATCTTTTTTATCGATTAAATCTTTTTCCAAGAGATAGGAAACACATTTGACTGTCCAATCGTATGTAAATAATGTCAAGTTCTATATAAAGACTCACTCGAGCTATTATTATAAGGAATATGCGAACATTTTCGATAACTAATTTTGTACATCGCTCTTTGTAATAAATAAATGTCTGAAGAGGGCTCAATCCGTAGCCGAAACTTGTAATATTTTATATTTGAATTTAGATTGTTTTCTTTATTTTTATTTTTTTATATTTGTAATTTATTTTATTTAATTGTGTTAAAATTTAAAATGTGTTTGATTCTTATTTTGCCCTTTATCTATTATTATTTATCATGTTATCGTGAAATTAATAACAATGATGAATAATTTTAATTTAATTCAGCTTATAAAAATATAAGAAACTAATATTTATCTTTGATTTCACGTTAAAATTTGCGTTTAAACTTATTAGTAATATTTTTAATATTTTAAAGTTAACATACACAAGAAAAATTTCAAATTGAAAATGGACGAACCAAAAAAATCTGATCATATCTGCAATCAGAATTCTGGTTATCTCAATTAGAATTATAATAAATTTAATCAGAAAATCTGTCTATTTTCAAGCAGAATTCCGATTAATCCAACCAGACTCTTTCGAATATATAACGCTCTCACTTATTCTCGCGAGAGCCATAAGCGGTGTCATGATGTCTTAGAAATAATTGTGTTACGACGCAAGTACCAATTGCACCCTCTCACAACAGAGACACAAATGCTTACATAAACTACAATGTACGGCAGTGTCCCTTTGTAAGAGAACTCCAGATAATTATATCCCTGTCCCGCGACTACACTTTGCTCCATAGATAAATACCAGGGCAAGTTCAGGTAGGAATATCTTCATAGTTGCATTGTGTGTCGTGATACAACGGCATACTGGTAACACTTCTGTGTTAACGGATAAGTTTACTTGCGACGTGAGTATAGGCGGATGACTTTGGGCAGATAGCTTAACACGAATAGTCACTTTCAATTAATAACGCAGTGGTGGAAAATACATTTGCAAAGCTTGCTCAAACAAATAGTTAGCTACTATTATTTCTAATTTTTTATTTTTCTAATTTTAATTAATAACTTTTCTAATTACTTCTTTAATGACTTTTCTAATTTTAATTAAGGTCTATAAGCAGTATATATTTATATATTTTATTATATTTAAATTAATAAAAAAAATTAAGAAAATTAAGAATATATATACGTAGGATTTAAAATATTAGATTAATGCGATTTAAATTTGCTAAATCCGATCAAGTAACACACGTATTCAGCTGAGCGCATAAAAGTTGATCGATATGCCGACCGCCCCGAGTCGAGAACTCCTATCGGAAACCTCTGGTTTTATGGTGATGTTCTGAAAGCTTTACGTCCCGACTACGAGACCTTACATCTGCAAAATCTAATCGTCCGCATTCGTTGCCGCAAACAGAAAGCCAGTGTTACTCTCCGAAAGCGACTTTCTTTATTGTCAAATTTGCCTAATGTCGTTGTGAGGCTTTGAAAATAGAAATCCAGACATGAGCACATTTCTAGCGAAATAGAAAAAAATACGCTCGGTTGGCATTCAAAGACAATCAGAAGACAATAACAGCACTTGTATTTAAGATACTATAAAGAATGAGCTAAAAAAAAACGTACTAAATTTTAATGAACATTTATTTAAATAGTACTAACTAAATATTTATTAAATATAAAAATATATTTATATTTGTATATTATATATATTTGTATATTATATATATTTGTATATTATAAAAACTATTGATTTGATTTAGTTATAATTTTTTTATTAAATAAATATTTATTTATTGTAAATAAATTATTATTAAATATTATTAGCATTATTTAAATAAATACTTATTAAAATTTAGTACATTTTTTCTCAATGTGCAACTTCGTTAATCCTTAAAATGAAATACAGATAATTGATAATACGGAGGAAAGGACGTGCAGAACAATCGCGATTCTGAAATGACAGAATTAATGCAGCGCAAAATCGAAATCATCTTAAATTAAATCGCATTGTTGTTATTTCATGGATCGCCTGTAACTCACAATTAACCAAAGTTAAAAGGAAATGTCCGGCGCCATCAAATGTTATTCTGATGAAAGACGGTGTTTTATTCTTTATTTTTTTTTATCATGAAGTATTCTTCCCGCCTTCATCTATTTCGTTCAACGAGCTGCGATTATCCAGCTGATTACCTCAATCTTTCTAACAAAACGCTAGAAATGGCTAAAAGGTTTTGACGTTCAAATTTCGAATGTTCAATTATGAATGTCAAGCTCGAAATAAAAAGGCTTGTCAGTTGGCGGCTCTTACATTATATGCTCTTTCTTGAATTCTTATGGACACATTCTAAGTTTTAATTAAATCAAAGTTGTCGCGGGAAACCAAGCACGCGATTTTTTCGCCACATCATATCTTTCCTTTTGTCTTTCAATATTTGCACGCAAACTTTATATGAACTCTCGTATTATACAACATAAGCTCTTATATTGGCTTGGCAATAAACAGAGATTTATTTTCCTCTTTAAAAATTTCAAATACATTAAAAAAAAATAGATTCAATATTATAATTAATATCGTACAATATTGCAATTGATATCCAATAATATAATTAATGTTATGCAATATTCATTAATTTAACAATTATATCTCTCCATTAATTTAATAGTTACATCTTTTCCATATATTACGATGTACTAAAATACTAAAGTATTTGATTTTTTAGAGAAAAATATTTGTGGAATGTGCCAACAATATAATAATTAGACATAGCCATGATCATCAAGGAACGGCATCATGGAGGGCATCGAAATTGAAATTCCGCGACGACTGCCATCTTAAACGTTGGATTCGTGATGGTATTTCAATAAACTCGCGTTTGGTGCGGAGTGACTTGGCGTGAACAACACGTTTCACCGATGAATATCGACATCAGAATGGTGATTTATCTCATACATACGTACACAACAACATTAATAATTTCAAAATATTTTTATTTGTTACGGATGTAGGATTCAATATTGAGCGAGAAGTTAATCGAAATTCTCAAACACTATCAAATCTATAATGTTAAATTTAACCTAATTTAAGTCGCTACTGCTACTACACATCGTTATTTTAAAACAATGGAGTTTTTGTCTTTGAAATGAAATTTAGTCTAATTTGAGTCGTTATTGATCCTATTTAATATATATTGTTATTTTATAATAAAATAATAAAGTTCAACAGTTCAAATTGAATTAAATTTGACATACGTCCCCAATTTGAACTATTTAACATCATTATATATTGAATAGGAGCTATAACGATTCAAATTAGATTAAATTTGACGTTACAGATTTAACAGTAAAAATTATTGTTAATTCTCCATTTGCAATCTGAGTTCTTTTTTTGTAGCAAAATTATTTTCAAATTTTTCTCTTATTTTTGTCAAATTTCAATTTTTTGTTAAATAAACGTTTTAATTTTTGAGTTAAAAACTATTTGGTAATGTACACTGCTGGATTAAACACAAGCAATAGTAACCCAATCGCTTGAGTCAAATAACATTTTGTTTATAACTTTTATGTAAATCAGGACTTAAATTAATCCATTTTGGTCAATTTCAAAATAAATATTTATATTAAATATTTATATTAACGTATATACTCAGTAAATAGTAAACTATCTTTAAGTCATATTTTATATATTTCATTAAGTTAAATTATTTAGTTTTATTATTTTAAATAAATAATATATTGAATGGGAATAATGATCTCTAAAAATAATTAAAATCAAGTTTAACATTATCAACATATTTAATACTATATAATAGAAATGTAGAAGTAAACCTTGTAATTTTTTTTTAAACTTGTAACAGTGAAAAAACTTGAGCTGCATAAAAAGGAAGTAGATTGCAAGGAAGTAAAAATATGATTACAGACATGGGGTTAAGTATTAGGAAACGACGAAAAGTAGTATAGGAGGTATATAAACGGCATATACCTCCATGTTTCCAAAAAAGCATCAACGAAACCTGCACATGTGCATATCTTTAGCTAGGAACGTTTCGATAAAGCCCTCCGCTCGAGTTGTTATCGATCGATAAAAGGCGTACACCATCCTGGGTTATATTGGGAATGTCAACCTCTGTGATACTCCTCATGTTCGAGGATAATGAAAGTATTGCAGCGGATGCTTTCCTGCGCGTCTTCCATGACTACGTCATTAATGTCGATATCGATCGCGAATTCTAAATATCGAGATGCACGCCTCATGAGAAAACACGGTAAAACAGTCAAACGCTATATCTCCACGATCAAACTTGTGCGAGACAACTTGCATTATCCCTCTCATATATGTTATTTCGCGTTTAATAATAAAAACAACGAGTTTTATCTCATAACTCGAAAAAGGAACAAAAAAGGATGAAAAGAGAAGCGGAAAAAGAAGAAAAATTTTGCGTTGTTCTTCGCACATATTTAGATTTATACAGAACAGTTACGTTAGATTATCTCTTCGTTTTGTGATACTTACGGAACAAAATCATTAGAATGTAAATATAAATTGATGGCGTTTCTCGCTTAACAAAAAGAACAGTTCGGTGTGATCGCGGAAGAAAACGAGCCACGTACCACAACACGTTCCGGCATTACGAGCCATAATACTTTCGATAGGGGAGAGAGTTGGGAAAGGCTTCGCTATGTACCGCATTATGGTTTAACGGCACACAGATAACGGTACACCGGTTACTACAAGTTGTAAAAGCAGGACACTTTAAAAGCTTCTCGAAAGTCAGTGCGCTCGGATATCCCGTCTTCTTCCCTGCCTCCCATCCGTATCTCGCAAGGCTATATATATATGGCTGTGCTGTAACTTATTTAGTGCAGAACGTTGCTTGCGTCATGTAATAACGCGAATACATGTTCACCATTAGATGTCCGATATTTGTGCAGAACACTCGATTTTTTACCATTTGTGAAGCACGAAACTGCTGACTCTAGATATGTACAGAAATACATTCGCCAGATATCCTTCGATCGAACCATTTTCCAGTAGAGAAGATGCATACTGTATGTCGATGCTTTTGTGTTCCTGCAAATTTTTCGAAAAAACGAAAAACTAGTCACATAAATTACAATTAAAAAAGTAGGCGATTTTATCTTAATTTTTCTTATCTCAATCTCAAATTGATAATTTTTGCGATCGTTTCACCTTTTTATAGAAACTTAATACTGAAAGGTGATGGTTAATTATTTATTTAAAGTTATTTAATTATTTATTTAAAAGTATTAAACAACAGTGTAAATACCTTCGCTTTACTCGATGGACAAGCTTTATAGATGAATTTTTCGTATTAAGCGTTTTATCTTAAAATTCAATCAAAAATCATCTCGAATAGTTTATTATAATAAATTGTTTTTATTCTTACAGCACAAAAATTGTAGCAACATTGCATGTTGCAGCAATATTGTTGCAAATTTTGTGCTATATAGGTACAGAAATGTAAACTGAAAATTATTTATTTTAAATATTAAAAGCATTATTGTATAGTAGTATTTTTAATAAATAATTCATTAAATCCAAAATAAATAATTTCCAGTTTAGATTTCTGTAAGGACGGTCATCATTATAATAAATTTTTTGAGGTGTTTTTGATTGAATTTTAAGATAAAACATTTAATATGCGAGGACATCCGTCTATCAAGTAAAAGCTTGTCCATTAAGTAAAACGAAGGCATTTATAGACGCTCAGAATATTGCCACGTATATCGTGCCCGATGGCACATAAAAACACACTTTTGAAGGGGTTTCACGTCAGCCTTTACGCGATATCCGTAATGTGCACCCTGCACACATGTACTTTCTAAGATCTCACGGGGACATTTATAGGGATCCGCATTATAGGTTGCCGTTGGGTTTATCTACATTGCTTCCCACGATCGGTATCCGACACGCCCGAATGGTTTTCGATCGAGCTGTGTAGCGTTATCCGTAACGCGACCGTTCGCAGGTACGATTATATCTCCCCTGGAACAGCCTCCAATTTTGTGCAGTAGCTTGGCGCGACGAAAGAACGTCTTTGGGAACGCGCATGAAAAGCGCCGTAGATTACAGATTTGCGTTGCCAAGGAGCAAATATCTATTTCGGTGTATTACATACATGCATTACTTTCGGAGTACCGCAGCGCAAACTACTTTCTTGAATGGGCAATCATGCGCTTATCGCCTCATAACCGTTCCTCAAACGTATCAATTTTACTTTTTATCAAATTCAAACTACAGTTACAATACAAATGCATGCATTAGTAATCCACATAATGCCATTCGCAAATGATTAATTCTTTGAAGATCAGAACTTTCTAACAAAATAAGATCTTGTTTAGATCTTGCTTTAATTTGATTCTGGTTTTGAAATTCTAAAATTCAAATCTCAAAAAATAATCTGATCTTATCGTGAAACTTGATTTTAGAGCAATGCCAACAATTGTCTTAGGAGAGGAAAAGAGAGGAAAAGATGTGATGCGTTAAACTGCTGTTAGTATTCTTATTAACCATCGGTTAGTTTAACCGAAAATTAGTGAAAGAGGCCCTTAGAAAGTTGCTGGTACTTCTGAATTTGAATGTAATCTGAAAATATTGAATTGCAAAAAGATAATAACTTCCATGAAAGAGGATCTAATATCACAGAATTCATAATCAGAGTCAGCTTTAAAAATCAGTTTGGAAATCAGCATTAACTGTTTACGTAGCACTGATGTCTAAATAAAGTAAAACTTGATGTTCGCAAATAAAAACTCCTATAACTGAGACTTATAATTAATTTTTTTCAAGTCTGTTCACTGTATTAAATTCACATTTTAAATTTTTGATTTATTACTTCTCAACTCAAATAAGGCATTATCAAATTACTTCACAGGTTAAGCTTTATAAAAATTGACAGCAAGCAGTTTATAGAAGAAGGTGACTCCAAACGGTCGCCGGTTTACAAAAGGTTAAATAATCGATTAACTGATTGTTAAGACTTTGAAGTTTTGTCAGTAACATGAAGATTTACATAAGAAATAGTATGACGGATAGCCATTTTTGAAGAAAAATTAAATAAAATTATACATTTTCATTTAAAACTTAAATACTTGAACGCTAGATGTTAAGATTAATCTATTGGTAATAGAATGTACAACAATAATGGATAAAAGCAAGTAAGGGCACAATTAAATAATAAATCAAAATTGAAATAAAATCAATATATTAAGACATTCTGTCCGTTTCGATATATTTCTAGGCCATCTTCAGCAAAATTTTCAAATAAGAAAGGATCCGGAAAGAAATCAGAGACTCTAACTTCAAAAACGACAATTAACAATTAGTGATTGCATAATCAAAAAAAAAGTAAAAAGTTGGAAATGTTCCAAAGGCTCTGAATCGATTCAACAAAGTGTAGTATATCAAAAGTCACAAAGCACATATTTAAATTTTTATTATATATAAAAGTCACGATGAAAAGAGAAATGGAATATGACGAGCATATATTTCAGTGTAAAACAGTGAAATGATTTGATTATGTAACTAATTGTTAATTGTCTCAAAGTTGAAGCTTTTCATTTCTCTTCGAATCAATGTAACTTTCTTATTTATTGACAGATTTTATACTGAAAATGATCTAAAAATGATTAAAACGTATAAAATTTTTAAATATATGTATTAATTTTATTTATAATTTAATATTTCATTTTGATAGTTTATCAATTAGTTGCAAACCATTTATTGCGTTTGCATTCGTTCTTTATTATTGTATATTATATTTGATATTTTCAAATTGCTTTATTAATTTAATAAAAACAAATATACGGTTTGAAAAAGATAAAATATTCACAAGTAATATTCATTATTTGTGAATATACATATTTACAAATAATATTCACGAAAGTACGTGGAAGCATTTATTGATCGCCTGCAACATATGTAAATCTTATCTAATGTCAGAGCTGTTAATCCATCCACAAACCAAGCAAAGCATTGAGAGCGTGAATGAGAAAGCGGTTAGCAAGGTACACATATTGATCTCAAAAAGACATTGACATAAGGGTAATTGATGTGTTCTGTGAAAATAAATACTATTTATTTTTATTTTTCTTTTCTAAAGAGGCATGAACGACTCTGATAAGAAGAGTCATAAAATAAATATTATGTCTTAATAAAAGCAGGAAATTTAGTGCAATATTTGTCACTTCGTGTCGTCCCTTAATGACATTATTCACATAATTTTGCAAAAAAGTTCATAAATAGATACAATTGTTCAAGCGAAAAGAAATCTTCTTATCGTCATAGAAATTGCTTGATGTACAAAATTACGATAAGAAAGAGAGAAAGAAAACGCGTGGAAAGTTAGAGATGTTTCACGATCTCCTTCATTTTGAAGGAACAATAGACGAAAATACGTAGTCATCTTCCCACATAAAAGATCGTTGTCTGCGGCGACAGGAATATCTGTTTCAAGAAAAAGCGACTTATCCGCAATGCGGTCGAATGCGAAATACAATATCGAAACAGTAATAGCAGAAAGAATTGATGTTCGAATTGTACGAATTAGCACTATAAGCCATTTAATAAAGCTGAAAATCATGTTACGTCCATCTTATAAGCTATAACTTTTCGTAACTACTCGTTTTACTTCGATAATTTATTTATTGGAAGAGCTCTGTCCATTCATGTATCGAATTATAATCCACAATTACGTTAAAACGCCGAAAAAAATATATCTTCTCCAAAAATTTTCCATCCAGTTGCCTCACTTATTTACCATTATTGTGTCAACCATTTTCTGGCAATTCTATCAACACGAGAGGTCTTAATCTTAGAACACTCCCAGAAGATGGCCTCGGAAGACAATCAAGCTTGCTCGTATTTCTCTTTACGTGCGCAAAAGAGAAAAAGATAGAAACATTTACGTTTGTCTCATTCATAGTTATCCTTCCTATAGTTACGGTAAAAAGAGCATATAGAGAATGCAATAAAAGGGAAGATATTTGTAGCAGGATTTCTTGTCCGCGTTTCCACCTTTCTGTCTTTCGAATTGGCTTTAAAGAATAAATGGAAAACAAATCCGGTAACTAATGATGGAGATTGTTAAGCGCTCTAAAGAATAATGAGGCACTTTCTACATAATTAAGGAAATAGAAATAAATATCTACATAAATATATATTTTAATAAAGAATATATAAACCTTATTATAAAACGTGTTAAATCGAAATTGAATTCGGCTGAAACCATTTAATTTTTAATTAAACTTTTATGAACCATACTTACCATACGGATGATTTTATCAATGAATTAACAATCCTGAAATTTAATTAAATCCGATCAAATAGAGATATCGTTAAACATATAAAATTTAAAAGATAAAAAATAACATGAATAATTGCTTAATTATCGCGTCCTTATTCGTTCACATTAATTAAGCATGGTCTAGCTATTAACCGAGTACTTCTGCAAGAGACGTGCAGGAAGACGGTGTGCTGTGAATCAATGACCGAGAACGATTGCGTATAATGGTTCTGGCAGATCACCACAGCCAACTAGGTGAACCAATATGGTATTTACACAGTTAAATTGGTTGACCCAATGAACAAAGAGCAACTATCGCGGTTAGATCGACCAATATTCATGCATGTAGGGTCAAAGTTCATTGAAATAAAATTTTATTTCATACGCTAATTTCAGTGAGTAGGAATATTCTTACGTATGAAATTATACGTGTACTTTGTACGTAAGTATCGAAAATCCTTCGATTAATATTAGTAATAAAAGTCTGATAGAAGTATCTGAACTGAGAAACCAAAACTGAAAAGGCATCGGTGGGGAATCTTCTCTATTACGGCAATCTAACTTGTCTATATTTCTACTGCTACGACTAAATTCGATTTCGTACTGTCGAATCAAATGAGAAGTCGTGACTCTCAAGACCTTCATCGACCTTATTCTCGAATTGGACCAGTAACTTTCTCAAGTTCCTGAGCACCTTTTAACCACGTCTAAGAAATTTTTCAAGTTGTAATTACGATAGGAAAAGAAAAAGTACAAGAAGATCGAATTATTATTTATGAACTAATTAAATATTAATCTAGAACTCAAATTTATCAAAAGCAAACATAGAAACCTGATTATAGAAACCTAAACTTAAATAAAAAAATAAAAAGCAGTAAATTAAAACACATTTTAGAATTAATTATATCTGAATACTTTTAAAACTTAATAAAACTTAATAAAATTAATAACTTTTCTTGTCATGTTTTTTATGTTTATCCGTAATTTATAAACCATCGTTCTAATAAATTTATATTTTCAATTAATTTATATTTTCAATATAGTTATATTTTAAAGTTAACATCAAACTATTGTAAGAAAGATTTAATGCACATAAAAAATAATACGCAATATGCAGACTTGATATTTCATTTATAATGTAATTTATAATGTAATTAAAAAATCGCTTTATATGCATGTGAAAGAATAATGCGTGGCAGTTTGTCTATCTAATATAGTAGACTAAAGAAAGACATATATGGAGAAATATGGAAAAAAGATGATACAGTTGGCAACAGTTTACTATAAATGATCTTGTGTTTCTTAGAGTGCGTTGTGGATATATAATACAATATTTGCAAAATAAAATTATCATTGATAAGGATTACATATCGCTATGTACAAAAATCGAAATGTAAAATAAAATGTTTAATCTTAAAATTCAACAAAAACTTAGAAAGTAAATGGTTGAGAAAGAGAGAGAGAGAGAAACTATTACTGATTAGACATGTATAAAACATTTCTAAAAATTTTTAAGTCAAATAATTAATAAGTAAAACGTTAGCTAATATTGCAACATTAGCTAAAATTTTTATTTTAAGTTAGAAAATATTAGGAGATAAAATAAAATATAAAAATCCAATCTCTCACGATTAATTATTCGTTTAATAAATTATTTGGCACTCAATAAATATATATCAAATTATTTGTATACAATTACATTAATATTAATTAAACACGAAAACATATTTATGCTGGTGAAGCTTTATACAACTGATAATTAAGTGAAAATGGAAAAACAATTGTGTGTAACGAGAATTAAGTTAATTCTTCAGAGAATTATTGCATATTAAACTTTATCATTAATTAATGTTTTTAGTTAAAAATTATTTGGTATTCAAAAACACAAATAAATAAATGAAACTTTATTAAAAATTGCTCCCATTATATCGAAATTCGAGTCATACGTATATATATATATATATATATATAATCAAACAAAAATTCCAGTTTTGTATAAATAAATCAATTAAGAATAAATTAATTACATTCTACAATATATACTATATATGGTATTAATTTTTATTTACTATATATATATGGTATTTAATAACAGACAAAGAAAAATATAATACAGCAAAATATCTAAAAATATTGATTAAAAAATTGATAAAAAAAATATTGATTAAAGCTTAAAATCATTTACTTTTATCAATTTTAAAAAGTAGAAAGTTGAATTCTTGGTCGAATTTCATTCAATATAATTGAGTATGGCAATAAAAAGAATGAGATGAAAATACTTAAAACAAGGCAACTATTATTAATATTTCCGATTATGAACGATGTACTCGTTTTTCTTACTTAAGTCGAACAAGAGAAATATAAGACACAGAAATTTATATCCCTTCCAGAACTCCGTGTGGCGCGGACCAAGTAAAGAAAAATAATTAACCCGCCGTTCTTCTCCCTCTCTTCACTTCGAATCGAGTACCTCATTGAAAACAAAAATTATGGCCTGTGCTGCAAAGTAGCGTCCTGTCTATGGGCTCTTTTCTCTTCTCGTTACCGTTCGATACGTACATCGCGTCACGTTTTAAGTTTTTGTTTCATGCCGCACAGAGAAATTCTGCTCGTTCCGGCATGTTCCACTGCGCGTTCCAATCGTTCTTTACTAGGACGTACATATATAACGTCTATCCAACAATTCGATAAAAATAGCTTCGGTGGTTGCCCGCTATTCGTAGATCCGGTTAGAAAAATGCGAACGGGGGCGAGAATCCTTCCCAGCCTATGTTTAAATACGATTGGAAATCTTATTTTAAAATTGTACCTACAAGACGAAACAGCTATTTTACCTCGAGAATCGAGAATTCATTTTGTGAACTAATCTTCTATAGTTCTTCTCTCAGAATATTCACATTACTGCAATTCACCTACCTCAAATTTTTCTAACAATACAAAATAATACCAGTAAAATGCATTATGCTAAACTACCTAACAAAACGAACTACCTCTCTATCTCTCACAAATAACTTTCCATATATTTCGCTTCGTAAGTTTTACGATTATTGTTAATAACTAACGGCGTACATGCCGATGTAATATATATATATTCCGCGAATAACTGTATGCATTGCGAAGCAACATAACGAAACATAATTAATATTGTTATTTGTTATCGAAGTAGCAACTGAGTTAATTAGAAGCGCAACGAATGTATTATTATACTATCATGATCGCAGTTTTGTATGCATAACGTTATACAAATGATTATTGCATTTAGATTCCTGAGTTTCCATAATTGCTGCAATCAGAACCTTCGATGCTACTGCGATCAAACAAAGCGAGAAACAAAGGATCCCTTCAATATTGATCAATAACATTGAAAATATTGATATCTTTCTAAAACAGCCAGTGTATTTCCTGTTTTATCTCCTGGTATTTGTAGCGGGCTTAAAGAATCAATCATTCGAGACAGTTGTGACAGTTGTATAACTCAAAAATGGTGATTTTGCAGTTGCGATTTTGCAGTCGCGATTTTTTATTCCCGTTGCAGGATATATATTTCCTCCCGCGTGTCCCTACGAAGACAGACCGAAAATGTAGGTGTCCCTATAGATTACGTCACCGCTCGTGGTTGTTACGGGCAAGGGGCATTTTCCTATCTGTGCGCGTATGTAACTTTTCATACTCAGAGCGGCGGGCCGCAAAGCAAGATACGCGCGCGACCCGCAACCACCGCGCTGGGTGTAAGAGCGTCGTGATTTTTTTTTCATCGTGCCTCTTTCCCCAACCGTTTCGTGAGATAATGACGATCTATGGTGAAAACTGCTGCCTTCTCGTGGGTCGCACGATGCAGCGGCGTATCAAGGCACAGTGCACACGCTACGTCGCACTGGGTCAGAACAACGTCGGCGCGTGCTGCACACGTTGCTGAAAACACGTTGCTGATCTATCAGCAGTCGCTATAGGACATTGTGCACATTCAGATTTTCTTTTTCTTTTTTTTTTTCTTTTTTATCAACCAGTTAACATGCGACGAAAATGATGACTGACTTGATCTAGCGAAATAACACTACGGCCCTGTTGTATTAGACTAGAAAAACGGCAATGGAAGCATGTTGCACGTCGGATATACATCAGCGTAGTTGCATGGCAGTGATTATAGCTATTTCCCTTTGCCTCTTTACCTCTTGCGACCTGTAGTCGCAAGGTTTTAACTCGGCGGAACGAAAATGTCCGATAATTAAAAAAAATCTACGCAATATAGAATTATTCAATCTAAAAGTAACTTTTACGCAAAGAGAATTTTTCGTTATATTTTTAACCGCAAAAAAATTTGTTACAAATTTTATTATGTTTGGTGATAAGCTTGGGGGGACAATTTAGCAATCTATCAAATATTATCTGTGTGATAGGAATTTTTGAAATATAGAAAAAATATTTTATAAATTACAAATAAAACTGAGCAAATTGTGAATTGTTTTAAGGCAAAATATTTAAAATCGACAATAACCATTAATTAATAGGCATTGTCAATCACGTAATATGTTGCGTGAAAAAAATTATTACATAATGGACGACTAACAATAAGTCAGATTGAAAGCATCATATTGTATTGTAAAATTTATACATATAAAATATTTTATATGTTTATCCCTAATTGGCATTTTATTTCATTTATTCCATTAACGATTTATATTTAAATTAATGTATAAATTGTTTAATATTTTAATATTTTAAAATTATTAAAATTTTATTTTATATTTTAATACAATTATAAATATTAACAAAACAAATTTTATATTTAATTATGTGATAGATATTAATAATCAAAGCAAAAATATAAAATTTTTTTAAATACCCATGTCACGACTACTATGATTTTTATGATAAATTCTAAGAGAAAAATTCTCTTTCTGTACTAGAAAAATATCCTTCATCGACTATTTCCTTTTAATTAATCTACACTAAATCTATAATCACAATTTGCTGATTAACGTATAATTTTAAATTAACAAGCTTATTTTTATGTTATGATTTATAACTTTTTTTAAGTTTCCATCGCTTCTTCATTATTTATGCTTCGCTTTTGAAAACATTTATACAACAACAAATAGAGATGCATATATTTCAAGTTAACAGTTTCCAGAGAATACAGCTAACAGAGAAATACACTGAAACTTGCGACTAGGTTCAGAATAACGTGATTATAATTTTAGCTTAGAATAACGTAATTTTGCCATAATAGAAGATTATTCATTAATAATGATAAAAATATTTTTAATTGGTCGGAAAGCAAAATAATAAATTTAAAATAATATAAAATAAAAATATTTAAAATATAGGAAAATTAATATATTTAAAATATTTTTATTCATTTACTTTGCCGTACAAATTCTAAGAGATAATAAAAATATTTTTTTTTTAATGTAATAAGTTTTCATACACGCCTCATCGCGTTTTTCAATTAAATGTCTTGTTATTAACTTAATGTATAGAAACGTCTGCAAGCTCTCAGAATTCTTATCCGTAATCATTTGCCTGAACTGATTGCTGCACAGAGAACACATTCAGACAGTAAAATATGATCGGTAATTACGTGAACGAACGGAAGTTACGACAGCACAATCTTTCTCACGCGTGTATACAGTCGCGCTCTAATGCAATTCCCTCGTTATCCCGCGGGTCTCTCGCGTTCGTTCAATTCCAACGGGTTTTTTCAAATCTCTGCTAAAGACATCGACTGAACTGGGATTGCGAACGTGGAAAAACAAATCGCGTTACGCTGATTATCTGCACCGAGTTCCGAAAGCCAGAGGGAATATCGAACAGCGATGCGAGAGGACGACGATATGTGAGACCAATGCGTGATATGCAGAAAGAGAAAAATATTTCAAAAGTCGCGAATGATATGGAAGAAATTTGCTTCATCCTCATCAAATGTCAAAGCTATTTTTAGCAGATGATTTTTAAATCATTAAAATATCATTAAAGATTCAATCAAATATTTCACACTAGAAGATTTTATATATATTAAGAAGAAGAACAATTCAATAGCAATTAGAAGAGCAATTCTACATCAGATAAAAAAAGTTTTCATATATGTAATTTTATACAAGATGATAATTTAGCCTAATTTCATTTCAGAATGAAATTTAAATTTTTATTCGTAAAATATGTTTACAGTTGAATACAGAATTTTTCAATCATTCTTATAATCAATTTTTGTAAAATTTTCAACTCGATGGATCAATTTCACTTGACTTAAGATAAAAGTTTTTTTTTAGATGATAGGTCGTCAAGGCTTCTTTCCACTAACTTCATCGTTTTCTAAGAATGTTGAAATCCTTACAGATCATTGGGTTTAACGCATTCCTCTTCATCGCTTCTAGAATAGAAATTTCAATCATTTGGCATCACGTCTCTTCTTGAATTGAATCGAAAGCAACGATTCAAAGTATTAAATTTATTACAACCTTTTTCCAGTAGAAATTTATCACGTTTCATTCACTAATTTCCGCATTATTGTAGAACATTTACTCAAAGTTGAAAACTTACTTTATGAAAATAATGCGTTATTATTTCCATTACTTTTTTTTGAAAAAAAATTTGTTAATTTTTATATTTTATAAAATTAATAGTATATATATATATATATATATATATATATATATATATATTAATTAAATAATAATATATATATTTATTAATATAATATACACACACTAATTAATAATAATAATTAATTATATTATATAATTATTATTATTAGTTACT
>NW_012130117.1:1717038-1726503 GCF_000143395.1 Atta cephalotes | reverse complement strand
TTTTTTATTTAAATATAAATACGTTCTACACACATTTAAATATAGAAATTTATATATTGATAAATATTTTATATGTTACGTCTTATTGTTAGACTGCATTTTGATAATCACTGCCAATATTAAAAATCTATAGTATGTAATGTAAAGTACATACATTTTCAGTACTGACAGTGAATATGGAAACATACCCTTTACTAATGACATTAATGTCATTATTAAAGAATGGATTCCCATATATATATATATATATATTCATTGAAAATTTATAATTCACATAACATATACACATAATACAGATTTTCAATATTGACAGTGATTATCAAAATACATATTAATAATAAGACATAATGCAAAGTACAAAATATTGTTCAATATTTAAATTTCTATATTTAAATTAAATATTTCCATCCAACTAAAAAAAAAACGATCTATCAATATTTTGAATGCCACGTCACGTCAATTCTAAGAAATGCACACTTTCCACAGAGGCCCCATTTTCCATTTCTGGAAGATCTGAGGTGTATTTTCGTTATCCAACCAGAAGCGACCGCGGCTAAGACTATCTTCGTCTTCAGGGATCGAAAGACAAAGATAATTTTACCGTAGTTGCTTCTGATTGCATAACAAAAAACATTCCTTATTTACTCAAACAGAAATAGTATTTTACGGGCCGTAGGAAATACATTCAAAATACCTTTGGCACTCAAAGTTGTTGTATGCAATGTTTACAATACACAGAATAAGAATAAGAAATTGACCAACACAGCTGTGAGAAGAATAATCGACTTCTTACTTTTACTTCTTACTCCATATATTGTAAACGATGCGTAACACTTTGAGTGCCAAAGGCACAATGCATTAAAGATCGCATAAATATAAAGATAATAGGAAATTAAAGAAACGATAAAAAAAACGATAACGCTGTTACTTCTCAAACTTGCATCTACTTGTATCTACTTAATATTTTTTTAGAAACTTTCAGTAATAAATATAATAGACGACAGAAGAGAATATTTTATCTTTCATATATTTTTGAAGAGATCATAATCATACATTTTTTAATATCTAAGTGCAAACAATTTATACATATTTTGCTGTTACATTTGTTGACATACAACAGAGTACATATTCGCAATATTACACGATGTAATATATCAGCATAAAGTTACATTCCGTGAAATCTTGAGAACTACAGTCAACTAGGTTATTCGATGAGACGAAGAATACTATACAAGGTTGAAAATACGACCACTATGGAAGATATTTCCAAATCAATGATCTGAAGATTACATGGCCGGTAAGCAGAACGGTTCTGACTTCTAAAAACTATCGTCAAAGCAAGCAGGTACCAAAGCCTCTTCTGACCAGTGGACTGTGCATTCGGCACGACTCGACTATTCGCGAATCGATTCAGCCGTTTCTGCCTATCTCGCTATCTTTGTTTATCTTGTTCACTCTTCTATTTACGCTATCGTTTACTTTGTGCTAGACAAAACAACCATGAGCAAGCGAAAGAGCAAGCTCGCTTATTTTTCATGCCGCGCAATTCGGTATATTCGGATTCCTCTATTCCGATTTTCCATTTGCTTTGCACCCCGGAAAACTAATATTGCTTTTTGTTGTACACTATATTCGTGTCACTAATGGCAGATAAAAAAGATTAAACATGACATTGCAAATATATCAGAATCTTTATTGTACAATTTTTATCTGTGTGCCTCGGGAGACATGAAATATTCGATATCTATGTTGAAAACGAAATGTTTTAATAACAAAGACATCCAAAAAAAACTTAAAAATCCAGAGATAATAACTCAACAAACGATGGTTAGATCAATTTCAAAAGATATCTTTTATCTTTTAAATGTGTGGGTTTTAAAGAAAATTTATCAAATATTTAACGTAACGTTCAATTCAACGATTCGCCTTCATTTAATCGATCAAGTAAACCAAGTCCATCGTTGATTTAGTACTGTTCTTTTTTTGTGCTCATCGAACATTGTTTTTTAACAAATTTTAAATTTAGTTTACTTTCCATTTGACTGAACAAAGCCACATGAATAGAATATATTCTGTGATTTTCTTTTTCTTTACTTTCTACATATTCTTTGCATATTTTTCGTTCTTCATATACTTCTGCTTTCTGACTTTTTATATTTTCTTTACATTATAATAAAAAAAAGCATAACTTTTTTTATACTTGCACAAAGATAGCACTGAGAAAAAGAGAGATATCTTATATTATTTGTTAAATTATATATAGAATCGTATATTGAAAAAAAGAAATAGAAATGTAAAAAAAAAAGAATTGTGCCATAAAAAATCAAAATTGCCGATAAAAAAAATTGAAAGTATTGAATACTCGTATGTGACATACATATTTGAAAAAGCTGTGCTTTATAGAAAATATAATATGCACGGCAGCGAGCCAAGGCAGCCAAGCATGTCGCAGTATCATTCTCAAGCTGCTCACTCCTCGCCAATCAGCCCACTCCCGTTTCATGGATGCGAGAAAATAATAAAAGGAAATGAAACTGGCTATGTCAGACGGCGAGAGAAATAAAAAATAGTTTGCCAAAGGGAATATGGGTCATGGTCCCATGTAAATCAATAAGAATTGAATTTGTCCAAAGCAATAAGCGCAATACAGTACATGATTTAATTGAAATCCATATATATAAATTTCCTCTGTTTTTAAAAAAAAAAAAACGTCTGAAAAAAGATTTCGTAATTGTTTCATATTCGCAAACTTCGGCATGATATTGTGTATCTTGTTTGTACGATTAAACGAAAATATTTTGTAAACAGGAAAATAATTATCGATTTAATAACTTTGAAAAAATTTACCTTCTGTCTGGCAATAATTTTTCATAACAATATATTATAATAATTGATTAATAAAAAATATATAAATAAAATACAGTACAATATATGTATTTGAAAAATAATATCATCTTTGAAATAAAATCGAATAAACGCAACAAAGGGACATTTTATTCCCTTGTTAAAGTTTCTACTATATAAAGTACATGCATTTAAATCATACTAAAGCAGACGGGCAATCCAAGCAGAGCAAGGATTATCTTCGCAAGAACATCCAATAACTTTGTGAAAAGTCTAATTCTTTTATCCTTTTATGATTTTAAAGCTTCCAGACAAATGCTCCAATTTATTAGTATTAGAGAAGATAATAAGAGGATTGCTATATGTAAAAAATCGATCACATTATGATAAAGATTGATGTTAACTACGTATGTCTTTTGTAAATCATGAAATCGAGACTTTACAGATTATTGATTTACAAATTTAACAAAATATATATAGTGTAAACATCTAATGTCTTTTCCAATAATTACGGTAATACGGTAATTAAAATATCGCGTCAGAATTATTACAATCCCATGCGAAATACGGCAATGCCAGACGCGCGTTGATCTATTCACATACGTGACATTGTGACAATGAAATTAATGATGATTATGATACACGGGCAAATCCATCGTCCTTCGGTGAATCCATCTACGTAACATGCTGCAAGAGTACCACGGCTACTCAGCCCGCGCTCTCTAAAAGTGGTCCATCAGAGAGTGCTGCAATAAGTTTACTCTTCTCCGTCAACATGGCAGGTTAAAGTTCACGGAAGCTAGATGGGTGCTGCTGAAAACGGGGCTTTTGGCTTAACACAGTTGCCTATCAAGTACGATGCGCAGCTGTTTTAACGACCCATCACTATACGCCAATCTTGTTTTAAAATTAGCAAATATTTTGTTAGCATTATGGCAAATCGAAAGATACCGTCAATAATATTTGTCGTAAAAAAGATAATGCACTTACTAATATCCACAAAATTAGATTTGAGAAAAAACAATTATGATTTATTGTAACATTAATTCAATAAATAAATATGATGCCCTTAAAAAAAAGTATTTCAATATACTGATTAACTGAGAATATTTCATCAGTGACTGAATGATTAATTAGTATATTGAAATACTTTTTCCTAAGGATGAGCATTATGGTACGGTAAATTATTTTAAAAATGATCTTACAACTCCCTAGATGATTCAACTTGACGGGATTTCTCGGCGTGACATCAGACGTATCATCCTACGAGATATCTTAACTTGCCTTCAGCAAGATATATCGAGCGGTCTGTAGATATACATAGCCATATCGTATATATATATATATATAGAGTATATATATATATATGTGTAACTACATCGATGCAAGGGGAATACACGCAGCTTTCACCTGCCAATAATTTTTGCTGGAAGGATCTTGAAAGTTTGTACGAACGACGTTGATTTATATCGAACGAAAAGTGGTTCTTTTCTCCAGCGAATTAATGGCTAGATATAAATAAATTTATAGTGTAGTCTCTTTTTGTGTTTGATAAACGTCAAATATATAATTACATATCTCTACTTGATATATTAATTTTTCTACGTTTCCGTACAGCTTCAGGGCTAATTGTCGATGCTTTGTTGTTACAGTTTAATGGAATGAAGTATTATATCTCGCCACGTACCGTCGAGGGACATCCTAGAAAGTTCCACAGTGTCCAGTATGCAGTGAGTAAAGCGTAAAATATTCGATTTCCACTCGGCTTTGCTAGGGACACGTTGCGACATTTACGCATCGTGAATTGTCTGAAGTATTTCGAGGCTGTTAATGAGTGTATGTGTGAACGGCCGGATGAATACAGATGTGTGTCTACGTGATCGAAATTTCGTACGCCGGTTTATGTTCGATAATCAATGCGAAAGCGACTAATCAGTTACCACCCGCACACGACGAGCAAATTGTCGTTTGGAGTGACGTAAATTGCTACAGCCGTGGAAACGCCGAATAAAAATGTGTCGTGCGAACGGCGGGATAATAAAGAAGGGCGCGCGACATAATAAAGTTACGTCGACAAATCTTGTTAAAATTCATGATGCGGAATTAGCACATTATGACTTGCAAATTTGCAAAATGCGAGCACACTGAAAATAAATATGACAGTACGTCCACTATTACAGAAGGTTTCTCGAACGAGCGCGTAATCTTTCCTCATGCGATTAATGTTCAAATACGTCGTTCGCAAATCAAGATAAACGAATGATCATTCGCAATTAACAAATACTTCCTCCCAAGTAAACTAAAAGTCAACTGTAGTGAATTTTCGCATTTATTATCTTAATTGTTGATTTTATGAGCAGGTTTTAGTACTCACAACGTTAATGTATACGCAACGGAAATGTTTATGCGTATCTAAAACACGTGCATACATAAATATGTACGAGAGTGTTCGTAAACATTTCGTTTGCGTATTTATACATCGCCAGTGGTTCGTGAACGACGCTTGATTGATTACACCTGAGCCTGCTGCTAATTACTCAACGTAACATTTCGATTACCACATGCAACGGTTAACTATATAGATGTTTCAACTGATTAATATCAGTGTACTTAGATTAATGCGCAGCAAGAACGACAAAAATAACACGGGAGGCTAAGTATAATTACTCTGAGATAATTGCGTGTTTTTTTTTTTGCCATTTTAATATCATCGATTGTACAGGACATTTGCATATCTACGCTAATGCATCGTAATTAATAATACTACAGGTAATCATAATATTATGGAACGATGTATTCTTTGTGGAATTGTGCAATTAAGAAACCTCTCTGCGATGCGACCATAAAGACCGATTACGCTAATTGTTGGTCGTATTAATGTACGTGTATTCTCCTGTATTCTCTACCTATATAGTGTAATATATATACATAGTATAGCAACTCTATCTAGATATATACTCGCACGTGTGCAATGCAATTCTATCAGCATTACCTGCAGACATCAATAATTTTCACGTTACTATAGTATTGTATTTAAATAAACGAACTATAAAATATTTACGATCCATTACGTACGCAATTTAATTAAAATACATCATTTTGTTCAAGTACGTACGATGAGGTAATAACACAATTGTCTGAATCGTAACAATTACACTTGGCCGCACGTTATTAATGTAATATTAAGTTAAATTAAACGCGGATTCGCATATGCGAGGTATTTGACCGTCGGCAATTTTCAGCGCATAAACGTGTCGTACGGTATGAATCGAAAATTCCTTCTATAAATCGACCGCGATGATTATACGGCCATTACCTTAATTGCTGACGTCGCTAACGTGCGTATTCACGCATGTATAGTTATTCGGATGAGCCACGCTCAACGTACGGGTCATCGTATCCACCATCGGCGTTTGCTATTGGTTCAGCTTGCCGTCCCCAAGAGAGACGTAGTTCTCATGAGTGTCATGTCGAATTGCACGGGTCAACGGGATCCAGCGAGTTAAACGAGCGGATCCGGTTGGAAACATCTACATCAACGCGATTGCGTACAGAACATTAAAACTTGATGTATGATCTACAAACAGAGCTTGTAACGAAACTTCAACCTTGAACTCGGAACGTGAATTGCGCGAGTGGAATAACAGTTATTCATCTTAAACTTAGCTGAGGACTCCGAGGATTCCAATAATGAACGAATTTTATTGGATTTCTACCTCTCGCGAGATGACATCTTCGGTGGAAAGTCGCATCTGAATATTTTTCATTAAAGTCTCTAATACGACAGGAAAAAAAATCTAAATTTAAAAGTACTAAAATTCAAGTTATCGCAGATTTTGCGTTGAAAATTGTAAAAATGTTACAGTGTAAAAAAGAAGGTTTTGTTAAAATATCGAAAAATTTAATTACAAATCTAAAAATTTTAGACCAACCCTCAACATAATTAGTAAGCGTAGCTTAAGCATGAATAACAATGCTGCAAAAAGTTTTAACATTCAGCGAACAACTTCAGTATCCTACATAACTAATTTGATGGTCCAAACAAAATTATTTTCAGATCTGTATTTAACTAAACTTTTAGATACTTGAACAAAACTATTCTCTCTATGTAAATATATATAACTCTACATTACTGATGCTTCTAATGAGATGCTTAAACTAAAAAGAATATCACTTTTATTTTAATCCTAATAAATTTAAATTTAATTTAAATTTTCGAAATACACAATAGATTGAAGATTAAGGAAATTTTATAAAATTAAATTCAATGTGAAAAACGTAAACATGGCGTACTTCAGCTTTACTTATTAATAATTAGCACGTGCGATGAATCGGATGCCTGTAAATTTACGCCAAGTGTATCACAACGAGCAGCTTCGATTAGAAATTCCTGAAGGGTTATCCACGAATATGCTCTACCCTTAGAAAGGCATCTAACCGAATATAGTCGTGGCTTGCGCGTAAATTATGCACTATAACGCATACTATGCGTCGTATTGCCCGTCCATTATCGAAAGCGCGCGACAACGAGCTATAGGATGAGATGCTAAGGATGCAATAATAATCGTTAATAACTTCCATACCATTAACACCATACCTCATCTTTCTCATAATTGACGTTCTCGACAGCATTACGTGACACTTGAGATAGAAACTTGTCATACAATACGACAGTAAAACAGGTTTATTTCAAACTGTATGGATTATGTACATATGCACTACAATTAAGGGCTTCATATTTCTTCGGGAGATAGTCCAGAATGTGTCAAAAACATGACATCAGTTTTTTCGAATTAAAAGCAAAATAAAAGATTTATAATGATTTATCACAGATAATACTGTATATTTAATCTTAATGGATTATTGTAATAAATGACTAATAAATAATAATGAATAATAAATGACTAACGAGCATTTGTTAATTATCTGCGTGACAAAATTTTGTTTTGTGACACAAAAATATGTATGCAAGTCAATAGATAAAAAAGTTGATTTACTTTTGTGAGATTTACTCTAAAATTTAATACGTGACGTAAAAAACGCGTAAAAAAAATATATATATATGTGGCCTGTTCAAAATAATTACGTAACTATTTAAATAATAATAACTATTTGAATATTTCATGCAACAGCATATTTCTGTAATAACGAGACTATTGAATTGTTTTTTAAATTTAAACTGCATTACCTTACAATGTGAATTGCTATTTTTACGGTGCGACCAAACAATATCCACCCTGATCAAAATTGAAAGAATTGTATATACTGTGCAGAGAGTTCATCTCTTATTAAACAATGTACACAATATCCGGCACATTTGTAGAATAACATTAGCAGATGATAACATGGAGCAAATTGATTCGCCACACGACACAAGTGTCAATAAACGAGAACACTGGAGAAAAAGTGAGTACCTATGACAATAACTGCATTTTTATTGAATTTGGATTACAAAAATGCTAGACCGGAGACAAGCCGATCTGGATGACAGTGATATCCAATGAGTGCGGGTTATTGCGATGAGTAATAACAATACTGACCTCGTATATCATCGTTAATTCATCAGAATGACACTATTGTTATAACAGCTGTTGAGAGGAGAAAGGGATAATTGATCAAGTAACAATCACGAGAGATCAGAAGTCGCTAGCGCCAAGTTAGCGTTCAATGAAAGGTGCACAAATTTTCCATAAAAGACCTGTCCAAACCACGGTTGCATCGCAACTTAAGAGCCCGCATATATTTACACGGTTTTATGCGATAACCTATAAATTGGAATTAACCGAAGAGTGGTATGCATCCGAGCGAGTTTGGAAGCTTTCCAAAAACGTAGTAGCGTTATTGACGCTGCGGATCGAATAAAATGCGGGACACAGAAAAGTGTGACAGCGCAAGGTGAAACCAAAAATCGCCGAGCCTTGTTAAAGAAAAATAAATAAAAACGAGAAAAACGGGAAAAGCACGTAACGGTTGTGCCGTATCCGGTGCGTACACAGGTGTGGAGCAGTACGGCGCTTAGCTCGAACGTGGCAAGCCATTATGTTGCGAGTTTATGCTACCAGTATAACGATTATATCCTCGACTGTGTTGGAACGACAGAAAAATATAACCCAGTACGTCGTTATAATTAGCCCTCCATTACGTTTAACATCCATTAACGTCATTAATTTCGAAGCGCGGCAGATATAGACTAGATCGAAGGGCCATGTTTCTATGTGAGAGCCGTACAAGCGTGAAATTTCGTCGATGCTAAATCGAGCGAATCTGCCATTTCGATGTCAATTAATATTCCACGCTCCGTTTTGTACTAATCGCTCACAGGAAACTCCATTCAAATGGAACGCCAACTTAAGTTCCCGCTAAATGTAAACGCACAATACGCTTTGAAATTTATGTTCTATTCCACTATCAAGATTATATAAATTGATGCAACGTTTTTCAAAAAATCTATTATCTCAGAAAAAGAGAGAGAGAGAGAGAGAGAGAGAGAGAGAGAGAGAGAGAAGGAGAGAAGAAGTAGAATAAGTAGAGTGAGTAAGTAGAAGAAGTAAGTAAGTAAGTAGTAGTTAGTTTTAGTTATTAAGTTAGTAGTAACGTAAAAGTAAGTAAACGTAACGTAAT
>NW_012130117.1:1709084-1711891 GCF_000143395.1 Atta cephalotes | reverse complement strand
ATATATATATATATATATATATATATATATATATATATATATATTATTATATATATAATATATATATATATATATATATATATATATATATATATATCACATTTAAGAAATAATAGAATCTATTTAAATCAATTGATTAACTTAAATAGAAACCTAATTTGTTTTAGCAAACGGCAGACATTTTTTTTATGAAGATTATGTAAATATCGCTCATATGTGTATTACAATATAACATTAATATGCTTGATAGTGTTTTATTGGAATTTTTGGATATTAACATAAATTAATTAAAAATAAAAACAAAGAATAACCTCATAAGAACGTCAAATAAGATAAAAAACAACTCAGACTAATAAGAATTTGCGCGGTAATTAATACACAATAAATTAATTATCAAGATAAAATTTTATCTCAGAATTCGAAACGATGATATAAATTGTACAATGTGATGTAGATCAATACAGAACTTATATCATGTATTTTGATACACACCATCCATATTAAGTGAGTGATACCTAACCATCGTAGCCGTATAAACTAGCAGTTCGTTAGTTTGGGCTCAGGTCTCTCGGACCTGTCAGCTTGGTATCTATCTTTCAGCCATTCTATCTCCCTCCTATCGCCGAGCATCTCGGCGCGCGAACGAGCGGCCCATCGTCCTCGAGTTTGTCCTGAGAGTTCCGCGATTTAATATTCGAGCATGTCGCCTTGATATTCAGTGGACAGATATTAGCATGTAGAGCAGGACCAAGTTTCACGATGGATTTGCTTCCGCTCCGTTGTGCGTTGAGTGTCAAACTTCATGGAAAACTGCCTGGAATTTCCGCACTTCTGACTGATTTTCAAATTGTGTTCGGAAAAAGATGCGAAACATATCGATAATGGCACAGGACGTAATGACAGGAGTGAATTTAATATTATTTAAGATCACAATAGAATTATAATTAAACCAATATTTAAAAAAATGAACACTAAATCTATACTTTATTTTCGGAAAAATATGTAAAAAAATGTAACTTTCGACTTAATGGAATACCAAATTAATTTTTTAATTAACTAATAATAAAATACGAGCAATTATTTACACAATACTAAATTAATTGTAATTACATTATAATTAATAGTTATAATTATTTATTGAAATCTTCGTCAATTTTGACATCTTTTAATAATAATTTTAATTAATAGTATTTTCACATGAATCGTATAATGAATATTCAGATCTCCATATAACATTCTCGGGTTTTCATGGAAGTGCGAATGCAAGATAATGGATTGACGATATTTCATCGTCGCAATGAATTTCAGTGAAGCTCTGTGATGAAAGTTGTTGATATAGTACGACTCGCGATATGTACTTTGCTTTCAGTGCAACGATAAAATTTCACGGCCCGTAAAAGTCACCGGCACGCTCTCATCAAACCGAACCGTCAATTCTGTCCACCAATTTGAGATCGAGAAAGGCGAAATCTCTTTCTCGCTTGTCGCGGCTCAACATTTCCGAGTGCGTCATGTCCCATCGGATTAATTGGTGTCCCTCCATCTCTCTTATCGAGATCTTTTTATTCTCAAGCATAGTTTTCTAGATGTGAGTACTTTCGCGTGAATTTCAATTCGACAGTAATTATTCGCGCAATCGGTATACTTAATTTGCATGCACCTAACTCGTTTCCAATACGGATATTTCCGGACAGAAATATGCAATCTCATCAAATTGAATTATCAGTTTTGTATTTTCATGAAAATGAACGAGCAATAATGCAAGTCGCACTCCAATCTAGAATATCGCACTAATCTAGAAGATCCTGTATTAAATCATACATAAAAAAATTTTAATGTGACATATAATAACATGATAATGTTCCATTAAACATGTTCCATTAAACATTGTGTTCTATATTTGCTCGTAAATTGAAACGACACTATGATGATCGATAATGTGAATTCATATTCCGCATCTGGAAAAATGTAACTTTTCAGGAAGAAAGAGGAAAACTTTTAAGTTTGCGTAATGTATACAATGTAACGTTATATGTGTCTGTTATTTCTGCATTGTTTCATAACTGAAAGCAATCGCTAAGGAATTGCGCGATTGCGACCGCAGCAGTTTATAAAAGAAAAAAAATGCAGATATGAGGCGTCGCAATCGGCACAATAGATAGCTGAATTAACACGCGATAGGATAAACGCCGATTTATGAGTCTATGCGTTCTGCTGGAAAGCTCGACGGCAAAATTTTATCTACGGGCAATAAAAGTCGACCGCGCAATGAAAACGATCGATACATTCCTGTTGTCGATGAGCCGAGAAAAGCTTTAGCTGCTTTTCGGGTCATCGAAAGAGTGACTGCGCTCATTCTAACCGAAGATTTCATAGATCATTTTAGCTGCAGTTTGTCACGTTCATGGTCAACGCGTCGAGGTTTCCAATCCGCAACACACAACCGCCGTTCGAGCCGCATCCTAATAGTATTATTACGAATACAGATGGCTAGTTATCATCCGCTATCGACTATTCTTGCTCCTGTTCCCGCACCCTGCCACTTTTCGTTCTTTGGTACACCCTTTACATGCTAATGCTTCGCTGCTGAATATCATACGAGCGGGTTCTGAATATGAAATAGGTTGAAATTGGAAAGGGAACGTTGTCTCGTTTTAACTCGATGTGTTCTATCTTTCTCGGCCAAGACAGACTTACCGTGACATAGACGGATAGCGAGGAGTTACCCTCTCTTTCTGCCATACTTCTGAAAAAGCGTAGAATAAAAGAAAAGAAGAATTCCCCCCTTCTTTTTCTCTCTCTCTCTC
>NW_012130117.1:1697169-1708921 GCF_000143395.1 Atta cephalotes | reverse complement strand
TCTCTCTCTCTCTCTCTCTCTCTCTCTCTCTCTCTCTCTCTCTCTCTCTCTCTCTCTCATACTCATGGCGATTAGTTTCCGACATTGCCACTTACATGATATCAATCGGCATTATTATTTGCGCAGAGTATTACGAGAGAGACTAATTCCAAAGACTTATTCCAAATATCATAGAACAGTCTGTATTTATAAAATAATTAAATTACATTTAACTGCGCAGAATATATTAATCACTTCTGAATACGATTCGTAAGAGTGATTTAATATAATTTTTACGAGAAAGCTCCATAGTCGTTACGCATAATTAAAATTTTTCGAAGATAACTTATGTATACACGGAAAATTTTACAGTATCTAAAAATTTAACTAGATGCAAATTTGAAAATAATTATGTTGAAATATCAAAATAATTGTATGAGGATTGTATATTCAAATTAATTGCAAGAAAATTTTGCACAATGTTGTCATGTTTAACTGTCCTAGACAATTATTTTGAAGGCTCAATAAAAATTATTTTCTTTATTTAGTTAAATTATTAACTAAATCTGTATTTCCATACATGAATATCGCAATTATTAAGTGCCACGCGCGTATCATTAATGGCACATCGATAGTTAAATGTAAATTTTGCTTTATGACCATTCGATTTTTAAATTATAATATGGGCTAATATGTGTCAATGTTACGTAAGCACGCATTTGCAAGGTAATAAATTATTATACGACCGAACCTCATCATCGCTAATCCTCGTATCGTACTACCCTATTTCCACATTTTCCCTGATATATTGCGATGGTATAGTCTAGTAAATTGCCACGATTCGATGCTAAAATCCAGAGTATTCAACTTGGCATACATGTTTATCGCGCACATTTATGAACAACGCGCCACTACTTTATTAGCTCGTGAACACGTCGTTGAAACGTTGAGAGAGAGAGAGAGAGAGAGAGATGTCGATTAGAAATTTACTGTACGTCAATGTGCAAAACTGAATTCTATTTACCAACAACCTAATTTACTTCAAATTGTGAGACGCGCGATAATGTACAATAAATAATTTGTTTGCAAATTAACGATCAATTCTTCTCTTTTCGAATTTATTAATTCTTTGTGACAACATTTTCTAAATATTACGGAATTTAACGGAAAAGATAAATTATTACAATTCCGTAATTTTTGTCTCTAAAGTATAATGAATGCATAGAATTTTGTTAAGCGACTATTAATTAGTTTTCGCCTGTTTACTTATTTATATGTATATTTGTGTTATACATTAAAAATGTATATCTATAATAGCATAATTATTATTATGCTATAATTATATGCTTATAATTGTTAACTTACAATTTACGGTAACTCTTGACCGAGATCAATTTATTTCTTATTTCTTTCCAATTCTATTATACAATTTTGAATTAAGAATTAATCGTGAGTTGTGAAACTGGATCATAATATAATTATTTTTTGCAATAATAAAAAATAAATACAAATATAAATATTAATATTATATAGTTAGTTATACGAATATTTTACGATATATCGACATTGTCTATATAGGGTATCCTGAAATTCAAGGACAATATTATTGCAGCGTAAAACTTCGTGAAAAATTAAGTCGAAAAGTACTCTACCATTCTGCAATTTTCAAAATAGTTGACAAATTAATTACTAAATATCACCAAATATTGGTTTTCAATAATTTTTTACTCAAGTATTATCAACTTTATAAAAAAACAGCAAGAGAAAAATTATTTATTTTCTTCTTCATAGAGCTCTAAGAATTTTTTCAGAATTTTTTATTAACTTTTCACAGTAGATACTAAAACTTGTTGGAAAACTATGAAAATTGCGAAAATTGCAAAATAGTAGAGGATTTTTCGACTTAATTTTTCGCGCTATAATAATATTGTTTATATCTCCTCGAATTTCGGAATATCCTCTATATTCATACAATTGATAAGATTAGTAAAACTGAAAATTCTTTGAATTTACATTTAAAGAACTTTGCAAGTAGGCGAATCCAGAATATATATCTACGATGAAAGATTATTGTGCAATGATCGCGGAGCATCATCATATGCAGCACACGGTGCAAGATCGGACAGCTGATTCGATTTTGACGAAGCCACCATCTACATAGCGTTGCGCTAAAAATGGAGATTCCAGAAATTTATGGTTTTCATTTCTTGGACGGTGTCGGACGTGTTATTCGCGAGGTACGTGACGAAAATATTCAACCAGCTAAATGTTGGTTATCATCATGTTCTTCTAAAAGGAACATGCGCGATTTAGAGCTGAAAACATATACTATGTATCTAAGTACAGAAATATCTTATATAACAGGCAGTAATGATTTTATTCCATGGTAGGAAAATCGTTATCTTCATCGTTTTTCTTCGTTTTTCTGATATTTTCTAAGGTATCGTAATACGAATAAAAATTTACAATCTAAAATTTACAAACTCATAAAAAATAAAATGTAAAATCAATAATTAAAATAAAATCAATAAGTAATTAATAATTATTCGATATATATTATATAATCAAATAATTATAATTATTAGTAATCAATTATAGATTCAATTATAAGATTATTAGTAATCAATTATAAGATTCTGTATCTATTGCCTTTTTATTGCAAAATTCAATATTCAAATTTTTTTTTACTTTCATTTCATTATATTTTAGTACTTTCAACTTTGAGTTTTTGCAAATCTACATGATAACTATCGATTTTATACATTTCATCACGAATTTAATTTTATACATTTTACTATAAATTCAATATGAATTATTATAAAAATCACAAATATCAGTCGCACACAGCTTGCTTCTACTTGCTTTCTTTGAAATATTTTTCCCATCCTGAATAATAAGCGTCTTATTACTCCACTACAGTACGACTTCCATAGATATAAATATGACTCTCCTCACAGTATAATGAATTTTTGTAACGAAAAAATCAGGAAGAAAAGAAAATACAATGCCGTATCAGGAATCCAACCCTACCTGTTCATACCGGAATAAGAATTGACCGCAAAAGTATCTCTTCTCGCGAAGAGGCCTATTTCCCAAGACGACGTCCGGTAGCTGCTTTCGTTATAAAGGAGCGACGAAGCGAATTGGGTCAGTGTTCTTTCGACGATCGATCCCAGGCGTCGTTGCACTAAAGGAAGTTCAAAGTTCGTACGGATGCCGCGACCGTGTCCTTAGAGACTCTACAGAGTATTGCCGTAAAATTGTCGTGTAACATTGTCATGTAAGGCAGTTAGATCTGAGTTGCTGTATGAATCTGATTGTGAAACGACTCGAAAAACGACCAAACTCATGCAAGACGCAATTTCGAGACTGTTGATACCGAGATGATTTCCTTTTGTCAGAGATAACGTGGCCCTTGGATTTGTAGAAGTCATGCTACAAATGAGAAATCGCGTGAAGTATCTTGAATAGGAAATCACATGCAATGCAATCTTTTACATTAACAAAAAATAATACGAATGAATAATTACATGGAAAAAACAGATTTGCTAAAGTATTTAAAAATTTAGTTGGACATACATAGATCTGAAAATAATTTTGCTGGACCAAAATAACAATATAAAACGTTTAAGAATTGATGAGAATCCTACAAAAATATTCTAACAACTAGTTTGAGCGTCCTAATTAATTTTCATATCCAATCAACATTATTGTTGCGTATTTAGATAAATTTTTAAATACGAATACTTTAGAAAAATCATGTAGAAAATTAAATTTTAGGATTGTGCAAAAAATAAACGTTTTTATTAAAAAATCATTTTTGCGCTTTCAGACATGTGAAGTTAAAATTTAACAAGAAAGAAAAGTTTGCCAAGTTTCTATAATTATCTACAATTCTATTCGCTTTTAAATATAATTTTTGGAGATATAACCCTTTTATAAATAAAATTCAGAAATTCTAGATATATTTTACGATATCGAAAGTTTTGTATTAACTTAAGTATAAAACAATTGTAACAAACATTAGTTAATAAGTAAAAATCGTAGGAAATCTACATTTTTATATTTCAAATCTAACTTTTCGATTATGGGATTTCATTTACTATGCTCATTCATCTACATGGCAGTCGTAAGTTTGTGGCTATATGTACATGCAAGACGAATGTCGCTTGAGCTCGCTCACACTGGCTGGCAAAGAGCCACAGAGAGATTCGCGGAATTCTCGTGAGAGGCTAGAAGTAAAAGCAATTGCCTCACAGTACGAAGAAGTCGTGTCTTATTTCTGCTACAGGCACGCCCGTGGAAAGTCAGACGACCCCCGAGAAGAGCTTATTATCCGTTACCAACCATCGCGAGGTGAACAAGTAGCGCCGGTGACGAAAAATGAAAGACAAAGAGAATCGGAGGTGAAAGAGACTGGAAAGGAAACAAACTGAAAGAAAATGCTAGGAAAGGCGGAAAGAGGAGAGGGAAGGGTGCACGGGGGCGGAAAAGAAAGAGCGGAAGAGGTCCTCGACAACGTTGTCGTCATCCTTCTAGACGCCGATCTATGTTTCTCCAAATTCCCCGGATTCACGCTGCGAAATTTCAACTTCTCGACAGAAGCACACGTAATGCTAAGTGGATAACCATTAAGGCTGCGGGAGACGATGACGCGGAAAAGAAAAATATAATGATTCAGACATGTACTTATGCGGTCGCATTATTTCTCCCCGTGATTACGTAGATGAGACATGCATTACATAGATGAGGATGGGAAGATTAGAGAAATCAGACCAAGAAATTTAACTGTTAAACCGGCGTTTTCCGCAAATTGAAACGGTTTACTTTTTTTAATAGACATAGAATATTATTAAATATATCGTATAGAATGTTAAGTATAAATACGACTCTGAAAATAATATATTTCTGAAGAATGTGAACTTCTTCTAAGGAATAATGGGATTATTAAGTTATAGTCATATTTTTGCATGTCTCATGTGTCTGAAGACCACGAAAGTTTCATAAGTCTCGTTTAATTAAGCAAATTGAATAATTGTTAAGTATTAAGTAGATTAAATTATGTCATATTAATATTACGTCTTCAAGACTGCGAGGTACAATTTTATTATCAATGTAAAAAATTAATTTTATATTTCAAGAAGATATGAATTCATTTTCTGTTTTTATCATTTTTCACTTTTTATTGTTGCAATTAATTAATTATACTGTTTACATTATCATTTATTATCCATTATTATTTAAATTATCAAATATTATCATGTTTCTTTTTGACAATTTAAATTATTATAAAAGACTCAGCAATTACATAATAAATGTATATTTTTTTTGTGCATACAAGTTTGTAAATATTTATAACATATATGATAGATAATAAATGATAATGTAAACAGCATAATTAATTGCAACAATAAAAAGTGAAAAGTGATAAAAACAGAAAATGAATCCATGTATTGCATTCGTTATTAATCAAAACAAAAGTCCAATGTTTATTTGCATAATAAATGTATCTCAAAACAAATAAAATATTAAGACTGAATGTAATAATGAATATTAAAAATCATTAACGCGCTTCCTTGCATATTTCTTACATTAAATAATTGCAAAAAAGACTAGGATTATATGAGAGTTTTATATAGTTGAAATGCATTACATAGAGCCACCAGCGATCTTAATTCTGGCGAGAATAATGGCGAGGTCGGTGTGATTAACATATCTGAAGCAGCGAAATAAAAAAAAAGGAATAGAAAGGACCGCGTTGGAAGATGAATACACCACCGATAGTCGAAGGAACTAAAAGGAATAAAACTGCTTGTGACGACAAGAGATTGAAAGAAAAAAACTACGAGAACGGAACGAGCAAAAAGACGCTAGGACGCCTTGGTGTCATTGTCGTACTTCTTACAGTCATAAAACGATCTATTCTTCCGTCCAGAATTTTCGCGATCTAAATCTTAGAGACTTTTAAGCATTGTCAAGTATCCAAAATAAAATTATTAAATGGTAAGGGAATATTTCCTGCGAAAGGGAATATTTGTTATCATAAAATATTCTGCATGTATGCATATACATATATATTATAAAGATATTATCTTTTATTGTGTCTCGTTATTCTCTAGACTTATCATATCTTTTCAAGCAGATTTAACTTAAGTATATCATACAATTATTCCTATCATTTCTCTTTAATTAACTTTGATGGTAAATTTTAAATTATATAATTTAAAATAGAAGATAATATAATATCACTTACATATGCGATGCGCAGCAGCAAAATTATAATATTGTAACTTCGTCGACCCATAACATACAAATATAAAATTCAGATTATAACAATATCCAAAGAAATTAATATTTAAATATATTTAAAAAATTATTATATTCTATATATCTTATTCCCATTTCTCGCAAATAAATATCAATAAGTAACACAATTTTCAAAAAGTACTTGATTATTTCAACATTAATTTTTAATTCAAATATATTAAAATACACAACTATTCAAGCCAATCACTAATTATATAATCACTAATTATAATTAGTTTATATATAATTATAAACTAATTATATATAAACTAATTATATAGTTATATAATTATATATTATAAATTTTATATAATAATATCAATGACATAAAATATTTTCAAATATTTTTCGGCATGAATAACCTTGTATCTTAATATATTTGAATTTTACATTCATTAGAGCTTTACATTTATAATTACATTATTAATTAATTTTTAAATAAATATTCAATTTCAATTATGTCAATCTCAATTATTTCAAAGTTAATATTAAATCTAAAATAATAATTACGTACATATATATTGCGTAATCTTATTCATATTTTACAAATAGATATTTAATTAAATAGACATTTAGATTATTACATAATTTAAAAACAAAAAATATTCGATTATCACAAAACTAATATTCAAATATTTAAAAAATAATTGTAATATTGTGTCTGTCAAATCTTATTTGTATCTCTCTCTTACAAAAAATATTTAATAAAATAAAATAATTATATAATTTTTAAAGAAATATGTTATTATTTTAAAATAAATACACAGATGTCTCAAAAAATAATTATATATATTGCATCTATCAAATCTTATTCGGATATAATATAATTTGTAGCATAATTTACGAAAAAATATTTTCTAAAATATATTTTATATCTTTGAAATTTTATAGATACAAGGTTTTTCTTTATAACTTTTTAAGTGCGTTTGGGGAAACGCTTTTAGCATTATATGTGTCATTTTATCTTTGTTTTATTTTTAATAAATGATGAAAATAAACTGGTCCATAAATAGCGATAATAACATTTCCCTGAACTCACCCTTAGATTATTCATATAACCGAGAAGAAATGAATAATACATCTATAATATTATATAAATAGTACAGCTGTAATATAAATGGTATAGTTATAACATAAATGACAGATAATAAATGCATAATGAAATACTTATTCCAAAATTGCTCCGTCGTCACCTGATGGAGGCTTTCAGGCCTTCCCACAGGTTAGATTTCCCCGTTGTTGCTTCTACTCGGTAGTCACATAACACTCGCGAAAATAGGGTTAATTACGCGTGCTCGCGCTAATCAACACTGTACGACGATCGCGTACTTCGTACGGTACTCTCGACATTAATCGCACGCGACGTGCACTTTATCACTTTACGACGGAAGACGGTAACGCGACAGAAGAAAGCCGCACAGAGTTTAAAACACAAGAGTTTATTACGACCCGTACTTATCGTTCGTCACGACGCCACGTAATTCGGAGCCGTGCCGCTTCATGCGCGCGACATTACGTTAATAACCAAAAAATTCATAACCATATTGCCAGCTTCGCTCGGCATCGCGCAACTCATCAAGCGAGGCAACAGATAAAATCAAATTAATGACTTGTTAAAAGACGTGGCAAAACGTGCAAGCGAAATTAGCACGTGATACATATTATAAATAATTCCCACATAATTTGTGCATTATTAATAAACGGTATGATTAACGGTGCGTTGAAGCTTTTTCTCGAAACACTAAAATGAACATATGATATTACTCTGCTTTCTCCCCATTCACTGATACTCGGCAAATTAAATTCAATCGATGAACCTGGCGAAAAAGCTTCGTGCGTGCGAAATATATTCAATTATCATTAAAGAAACAATTATCGCGCGTAAATATCAAAGTGAAACAATATAATTTATAACCTGTACCACGTTGGCTTGGTTTCCACGTCCAACCGCACAATTTCGACAACACACTCTCACTTTAATGCATACATTTACGTTAATTATTCACGCGAAGTGACGAAGCCGTTTTTTTTCCCTCTTTTCTATCGAGCAATCGAACCATTTACGAGAACGTAAATTCTACAATTGCACAAACGCATAATTGTGATTGTGGCTGTAGAAATTGATCAATCATAGTCAAATATAACGAAAATATTCGATTATGATTAATTAATTCTCATTGAGTACATTTTAATTGCATATTTGTAAGTGATTGTAGTTGTATGAATTGATTAATCATAATTAATTTGAGGAAAATAGTAAATTCTTACTACTACAACTTAGGTACAATCATTGATCGCCACTAACAAAATGGATTTGTCAATCGCCACAAACAAAATATTTTAAGATCAAATTTAAAAATGGAAAAACTATTATTTAAATTATTATACTGCAAAATTATTATTTAAACATATTATTATTTAAACATATGATTTATACATTTTATTTAAAATTATATTAGCACAATTAAAAAAAGAATAATATATAATAATGAATGTTTTTATATCTAGGAATTTTTTAAATTTTTAAATTAAAAAAACATTTTTATAAAAATCATGATTAAATATTTCAGAAATATTAAAATTATATACATGTAACATTTTGGATTTTGCTATAAATATTTTTAAAAATGGAGAAGTCATCCATGAGTTCATAGTTTCCCTCGAAGATCCACCAATGCTTACAATTACGCTTGTGCAATAGTAGAATGGATTTAATTATACATATCTTACAATTACAATTACTTACAATGACGCATACACAATTGTAGAATAGATCTAATGCGTTCGACGCTTTAAAGATTTTTAAAAGTGAGATAGTAAAAAATATTCCTTCAACAACGCTGGAAATACATATATTTATCTGTGATGACGATATTTCCAAGCAGAATAAGTTCAAAATGAAGTTTAAAAAACACGTGAATAATCAAAAAGTGACTTGTAATAATCGATTTTGGAATCACTATGACATCATTTTGGTATTATAATAATTTTTTGTTCTGCTTGGACTCTTATGAATCATCTATAAGGCGTTATCAGCAATTTCTAATCGTTTAAATCCATATAAAGCCATGTTGGTAAAACTCGAATCTCGTGATGGTCCCATTTCGAAGGATAATTGTACGAAGAGATTTTACCAGCGTGAGCTACATCGTGCGAAATAGGGATGTTCGATCTCGGCAAAAGAATCGATTTTTTGAATCGACCTGAATCCCAATTCTATATGTATCAATTCAAAAAATTGAATGTCAAAGAATCGATTCGGCAAAGATTGATCTAATAAAAAATTGAGGCTAATTGCAAATTGCATACTATTGCATACTACAATTGCATACTGACTCTTCGTAAAAAAAAAAAAACAATTCCTATGCATACAGTCGTTTACAGAAAAGTTTTTTCAACATTTTTTTTTTCGATGTGTTTCGGAATTCAGCCTTACTCATAGAGTGATTGAACGTAAATGGTTGGGTAAATAAGAATTATAGAAGAGAAGAACCTAAACACAAAAATGATCGTAGAACGCAAGTCGTAGTTGTAGGTTGACCAAAACGTTATGCGTTGACTCACGATTACGACTCACGTTACAATTCACGTTTTACGACTCAGTTACAATTATCTTTGTGCTAAGAACCAATCGCTTAGTAAGCAAGCTGCATTCCAAAACCCATCGAAAAAAAATGTTGCAATTATCTTTCTATGATCGCTTATATTTATTCTGTGCAAAACGTATATAACACATCAAGTAGCACAATAAAATGTATTGAGGATTTCGCAGTTTAACTCGTTTATGTGTTTTTATTATATTTTATATCTTATTTTACATCTTTTATATCTTATTTTACATCTTACATCGTATTTTTATATACATCTTTACGTCGATTTGTGTACGATTTTAAAATGCATTAAATGTGCACCAGTTCTGTCAATAAAAAATGCTATAAGATTAACAATATATGTTTTAGTAAAAAAAAGGCTAGTGTCAAGGACAGACATTATTTGAATCTGAAGGTTGGAGACATGATGAAATTCTGTGTAGCTTTTTATTTGTTTTATAAAAATGTAAAAAAGTTCTTTATTCTAAAATATTATAAGCGGACAAATGGACTGTTTGAGTTTCATATTTTTAAGTAATTAAAAATGACGTTAAAAGCAGATAAAATTGTTGTTCGTGCTTTATTTCAATTGTATTCTGTTATTTCTAAACTATAAACTTTAAAAATTCACAATCATATTATATAAACTATTTCTAAGGATTCATGATGATAATGATATAAAAGAAAAAGAATTATGTAATCTATGTAACAGAGCAATATATATTAAAAATTATTTTGTGATTTTTTTTTGCAATAATTAAATTATTTTAATAACATATTTTAATAACATATTGATTCTATATAACTTCGTTCAACGTATTAATTATTATTATTAAAATTAAATAAAATTGAATTAAATGTTATCGATTTCATTTCTAGAGCAATTACAATGAAGAATATTAAAAACTAATTTGTAAATTGAGTCTTTCATGTCATATTGAAGAATGTAAATAGTAGCGCAATTGCAAACATAAAAACAAATATTGAGATTTCTTATAATCTTTCTTATAAAATATTGGACTAAGAAAGATTAGTTTTTTTGAAAACATTTAATATTAATAGATCTTAATAAAAAAAGGAAAATAAATACATTGTATTATATCATAGCTTGCTATTATATATTATATAAGTGAATGCAAACATGGCGTAGCAAGCATCGCATAAGATTGTTATGTCAAAAATTCCGGGCTCGATCCTAGGTAGAACCGAAAAATGTTTTTGAACGTAGCTTCTCTCGGAAGGCAATGGCAAAACACTGAGAGTATCCTTGCCAAGAGCACTTCTCTAATAAATCATCGTTCGGAATCGATGTTAAACTGTAAGTCCCATATGATTGCGTACAACCACAGGCATATGAAAGAAATTACCACGCTCGGCCATAAGCAATAAAACTGAAAAGAAGGAGGACATAGATTAATTACAAATTAAATAAACAAAATGCCTCTAAAATGTTGTCTTTTTAATAAAAATGTGTCTTCTCTTAATAATTAATTAATTATATTTACATTATATTAATATTGAAACTACTACAAATACAATAAGCATGTTTTAAATATAATTTTGAATAATTCTGTTACAATCAATTTTAGCACAGTTAAAGATTATTTCTAAAAACTCTAATTAATTTTATATAATAATTAATTTTAAGTAAAATTGATATTACATACAGATTAGAATTATAAATATAATCCAGATATTAATGTTAGAATACTGATATCCGAATTCTTCAAATTTGATTTCAATTTGATCTTGAATTTGACTAACAATAAGTGGATAATAACTATTTAAATAAAGATAATTATTCATCGGTATCCGGATATATTTCACAATTCTTATACAAATTATAACGGACATTTACATATGTAATATATTGCATA
>NW_012130117.1:1689181-1697149 GCF_000143395.1 Atta cephalotes | reverse complement strand
AATAATTACGTATATATTATNATATATAATAATAATAGATATATATATATATATATATATATATATATATATATATATATGCACGCATGTAATACAATTTAATTTGATTAAAAATAACATTAGGAGAATATATACACAAGTTAAATATATGAATAAATTTATAATATCTATATTTTCAAATATCAAATAATTTTGTTACATTAATTATACGTAACAGAATATAGTAGTTACTAAAAAAAATAATATACAATATTAATATTAATATTTACTTCTGCTGATTTTCTCGATTTCAAAAAGTTTACCAAACGATATTGTCATAGTAAGAAATTATGCTACTTGCATTTTCTTCAGTAAAAAATCATTGCTTTATTTCATCTACATTGAAACATTACTTTGAAAACTTATTATATATTTGTTTATATAATATTATTTATTTTGAATATTAATAATATTAGTAACATATAGATATATATGAGTTAAATATTTAACTTAAAAAAATTTAAATATGTTTTTTAAAACTATAAATATTCAACTTTATTATGTTAAATGTTAAACTTACTAGAACACATTAATAATTCGAAAAGATAACACATATACAATGTATGTAACATTTACTTTTGACGTTTTTGATTTCCTATAATTTGCCAATATGTTCGGTTTTATAATATGAATTTATCTGCTTCTTTAGTTGACAGGGGAATTACATTGTTAAATTCTGATTTTAATGAAACTTTGTATACATACAGATTACATAAAAAGATAAAGTTAGGAATATTAGTTGCGATAGAGAGAGAGAGAGACAGAGAAAAATAGTTTGAAGAGATGACATCGCCCCTTATAGATAACATGGATTTCAGCTTTTCCTGTTATATCTTAAAAATTATTTGAGATATCAACAAATGTTTACTACACTTTTATAATAAATAAAAGTTTGTTCATCCACATTCAATAATATTTTTGAAAAATAAAAATTTTTTTTAATTTGAAACAATTGTTTATTAAAAATATTACTGAAATAAATAGAATAGAGATAATTTTGTTATAAAGCTTTTGTATAAAACATTTTTTTTTTGATATCTCGAATAGTTTTCGAGATATAAAAATCTGAAAACCGCTTTACCATGTAAGGGATGATTTCATTCTTTCTAACCGTTTTTCCGCAATGGATATTTTCTAAATTCATCTTTTTATATAATCTATATGTATACAAAGTTACATTAAAATCAGAATTTATCCACCTAGTGTGATTCTCCTTTGTAAGAATCTTCTCTCTCTTGCCTCTGTTCTCGTTATTATTTGCAAATCTCTCTCTGTCTCTCTCTTAATAAAGATTTTTTTAATTTCGAAATCTAATTTTAATGACATTAATAATGACATTAAAAGAAATATAGGGGAGATCGAGGACAAAAGTAACAGTGTCATGAAAGTAATAAGTCCCTTGCTGGCTTACACAATGTGTTAATTCATTCGTATTATAATCAAAAACTCCTATCTCCTCTCCCCTCAACTATATTATCGTAGAAAAATCGTGCCACTTTCGTACGGAGAAACAAAATTTATGTATTTGCATCACCCACGTAAATATTTCCCGTTTTGGATTTTTTGCATTTATGTATAGTTAAAATGTATATATCGAATTACTGTAATTATTTGCTGATGCATTCTTATGATTATGAAATGTGTTTAGTTCTTGTAATAGATTTCAACAAGTCTTGCATCATATTTAGATTATAATGCTTTTATGTTAAAAAATATGTCTAGGGAAAGTAACACGATATTCTGTGGATGAAAGTAATAATTATTAAAGGAAAAAGTAAATGCAAGGAAACAATGAAAAGACAAAGAAAGATAAAGAAAATAGAAAGCGATTCCTTCAAACAAAAACGACTGGTTATACTTGACTTGTTTGGATTCCTTTCTTAAAAGCCATCCTAGAGAGAAGTGAATTCAGTGCATAGAGTGTAAGAATTGTTATAAATGCATCAAAGGTAATTTTAATTACATGTGTCATAATTGTGATTCAGAATAAGAGCCGACATCTTTTTTTTTATATACGTAGGCAAATGATTATTAAAAAAGTACAAAGCTATTTGTAATATTAATGTTAATTGTTTGAAATTCTATTATAATTATTTTGTTGAAGATAATTTATGTTTTTCAAGTTATATAAAAATTGTTTTATAACAATTATCTTACATAAAAAAGTATCTTTTATCTTATATAAAAAATATTTTTAACGTATTTTCTCAAAAATAAGAAGTTACTTTCATTCCTACAGTGTGTTACTTTTGTTCTAAACCTTCAGGATAAAAGTAATAATTGGCGTAATTGCGAAAAACCAATATATTTCTTAAAATATGTATCATTTGGGGCTTAAACAGATGCAATAATAGAGTAATAATGAAAGTTTCTTAAAACATGAATAACTTTTTTATAGCTCTAAAAAGGAAGTGATAGCTAATACATATATAAAAAATGTTACTTTTGTCCTCGATCTCCCCTACATAAATAACTTATTTGATTCAAATTTATATAGCCATTATTTTTAAATATCTAATATTTAATATTCAATTCTTTTTGTGCTAATTGTTTTTTATTTAAATACGTTAATAATTTGAAAAAATGAAACACATTCATATTTGTAACGTTTACCTCTATTGACTATTTTAATCCAGAAGTTTACCAATATGTACTGTTACAATAAGAACTTGTATCCACATTTTTTTTAGCTACCGATTGTTGTATCATTCTATCTATTTGGTATCTTTTTGAAATTTTGCGTGTTTACTTCTATTACATACGTGACAATTAGTCAAGTGAGACCTTAAAATATCTATTCCGTAAAATATTTCAATATTAAATTTGGAAAATATGCATGTTGTGTTAAGTCCTTCTTTATCAAATTTGTAATATTGCGAGAGCGAATTATTCGCAATTATTTATATTCGTACCTAAGCCATTATTTCCTGATGATGATATTTCGTTAGATCTTAAATTTAATTATATGCTTCGAAAAACAAAATGCCAGAAAATTTAACTTTTCCACGTATAAGTTTATTTTATCGAAATATTGCCATACCAAATTATCGGTTTCCCATTTTAAGCGATCTTCTTCATTATATATTTTATAATAATGGTATAAATGTTCTTTCATACGCATTATTGTACTTCTAGTAATATCAGTTATATAAATTGTATAAATTGTATAAATTTGCAAACACAATTTGCACATTATAAATTTGTTAAAATGTACACCACACTCAATTATTTGATTCTTTTGGAATTGCCATTATATCCACACATTATCACAGTATATGTATTACTAAATGTATGTATTGATTATATTGAAGATACAGAGAACTTATTTGGAAAGATTAAAACGAAATATATTATTCTTTATTGTGTAAATATGTTTGAACCTTTCTAATAGTTAAGTCATATAATTTTGTTTCTTACTTGATTTTCGTATAGTCAAATATTTAAAATTAAGTGTGATCATACATAAACACATTTCGTACACGGATGAATTATGGAAATGCGTCGACACTTCTTATCGTCTCTACCCGTATTTATAGAGAGTCGAGCCTTATATTTAAGGCTTCCTTAAAGTCTTCAGCTGCTCTACGAATTATTTCATTGGCTAAAGATAAATTTAAGGAAGCCTTAAATACAAGGTCTGACTATGAATACGGACATTAGGATATGTCCCATCAGCTTTGTGTATCCATACCGTAAGGAGCTGCGCACAAGGAAGATATAGAAACAGAGAATAAGAATTTTAACCTATCAGAAACTGTGAATTCTATAGTACATTGTTTCTGATTGATTGAAATTTTTATTCTCTGTTCCTATTCGTTGTTCCTAATCTTTCATTGTGCACAATGAAACTAACGCTTCTCTGTCGCACCGCGAAATGATTTGTCTGAACGGAAAACGGTCGCATATACTTGCATAACGATAACCATAAAATGTTTCGTAAAAATTAGCCAATTATGATCTGTAAACAATAATACGTGTAAGCAAATGTGAATTTGTGTCTGAAATTGTCATCTGTAAGCAATAATACCTGTAAGCAAATGTGAATTTGTGTCTGAAATTTTTATTTGTACGTAAAAATGCTTGTAGGCAACTAATCTATGAACACACTCAGAGAAAAAAGTCGTATCAATAACTATAAATTTGTAGTGAAATAGCGCCTCAACTATACATATTATTAAATTCTAATAAGAATACTAGATTAAATGAACTAAGAAAATGTAGTGACATTAATTATATAATCAATTACAAATAATTAATATTACTATATTTTCTTAATTCACTTAATTTATTTATTGTTCTTAAAACTTTATAATACATAGTTATAAATTTATGTATACATTTCTTATTTATTTTTGTCTTCCAAGTTTAAAACCAATGCTGCGCCTTTTACTATAAGCTGAGTGGTTTTCTTCTTGGAAGAAACTAAACTCCGCTACGTCCCTTTGGTGACAATGCCGCGTACTGCTGAGAGATTTTAGTGATTACCTCAACAATGATTAATTAGTTACATAATACAAAGTGCTTTATTAAAAAAAAGTTTTTGTCTAAACTAGAAAAATGTAATTGTTATATCTGTTTGCACGAAGTCTAAGTAACTATTCAATGTAGTTGAGTCACTATTTCACTACCAATTAATAGTGCATGTAATTTGTAGCGTGACTATATCTTTATAACATTCAATACTACTTCTCAGTCTCTATTACTTTGTAAAACTAATTACAGGTACTTCAATTGCAAAAGTTGCCAAATTTATAATTGAACTATTTCGTTTTTTCTCAGTGCAATAATATTATATATACAATACAATTTGCACAATATGAAAGATATGCAAACATATCTTTTTCTTTTAATTTTATATTTGTGCGCAAATAAACTATCGGCAAGTATAATATAGGCAAACGATGCAGTAATGTAGACAAACGAAGCTGTAGACAATCAATTTGTAAATAAAAAGAGTTTTCTCAATTGATAAGAGCGCCGCATATTCATATTTTCCATAACAATAACAGTAATATATAGCGTACAAATTAGCCAACAAGAGGTGAACATTTTTTATAATTCTTAACTGTGATTGGCTAATTTTTACGTGAGTCGGCCGGTATTCATAGTCGATTCTTATATTTAAAATTGTCTCAAGTACAGTCTTAAGATGTCATGACCCAATCAGAATCCTACAAATATTAATATCTTAATACATTATTTACTTAAAAGAACCGATTATAAATACCAGTCTTACGATTACTATTACAAAAAGTGTGAGGTATTTATAATGTCTTTCTGTAATGCTACAAAATAAAATAGTCGATATGAACTAGGGATCTATTTTTTTAGTCAAAGGAATCGATTTTTTTAATCGATCTGAATCGCAAGTATCAATTCAATCAAAAGATTGAATGTCAAAGAATGAATTCGGCAAAGATTGATCTAAAGTGTATAATGTAATATTTCACAAAGAATATTGAAAGATATATTAAAATTGTCTTATACATCGATTTTATCCGTTTATTCGGCGATCTTTAGAAATTAATATCTTGTTTAATTATTGCAAAAATTGCAAAATGGTAGTAGAGAACTTTTCGACTTAGTTTTTTATTAAGCATCGCAGTGTATGATTAATGGGCGTTATTCCAGATATATCCTATATACGTAACAAGCGACGAGATGTCTCACGTCGGCCATTATTGTACGTAAACAAATCATACGCAGCGAATCTGATAGAAATCTTCAGCTGCATTTCGTTATTCATTATGAGTACTGAAGGCTTATTTTGTATTTCTTTTTCTTAACAAAAATTTCATTATCAATATAACACTATTGCGCAGATATATATAATATATGGTAAAAAAGCTACGCAATGGCATTATAACAATAACGAAACTTTCACATAAAATTATAAAATAAAAGCTGCTAAAAAACTATAGGTTGATATTCACATTGTGGTTGGTTCTTATATTTAAAATCATCTTAAGTACAGTCTTAAAATATCATAAATAAATAGTTATGTTCAGCAGAAAAGCAGCTTTGCAAATGTAAAATTTTTTTATATGATTGGTTTATGTATTTAGATTCGAGGAAGTATTTATATAAGTATCTATACATTAGGACATAAATTAATCATATTAAAAAATTTTACTATACAGTTACAAAGTTATTTTTTCTGCTAAACGCAGCCATTCACAGAGCTGTATTAACATCTTAAGACATTATTTAAGACAGTCTTTAACATAAGAACCGAAGTCTATGAATACTAGTCTTAAGGCTTAAGCACAAAAATAGCGTAACTGGATTCGTGGAATATAATGTATGATTCACGTAACGATCCAACGTATGCTGTCTGATATTCAATAGGAAAATTTGTTTCTTTAAAAGAAAAATACCACTAACTAGAACTAAATTTTCTTAAACTTATTCTACAATAGGATCAAACTATAAGCCATAAGAAATTAACCAATCATAATCGATTATTTTTTTCATATCCTGGATTGGCCAATTTCTTATCTTTGATTAATTTCTTGCGGTTTACGGCTTGCAATTTTATTATAAAACAGGTTTTAGACTGCTTTTTCATGTGTGCACGACAAAACTTTTCAAGTCTGTTAATTGGCTGCAGGACAGACATGTTCTCGGATCTCTGTCTTGCAGCCGATCAACAGGCTTAAAAAATCATACAACAAAAACGAACAAATGTAATCCCGCAAACACAATAGGTAAGAAATTGATCAATCACAATTGAATATGAGAAGAATAATTACCTATGATTGATTAATTTCTTAAGGCTTATTACACCTATTGTTTGCTTTGATGCCTTGAATAAAGTCTAATCTATATTGATCATATCGTAGACGTCGCACTGCAGATCGCAAGCTTATTGCGATCAGTCAATCCAATGTGTCAATTTTAAAGTCGCACAGTTGAACTATGACTAAAATAATCAACTATAATTGGTTAATTTCTTACAGCTTACGGCTTGCGACACTATTGTAAAACAGGCTTAAGTGCGACTTTAAAATTGACGCATCTTTATGTAATATGTGTCGGGCTTGAATTGCTCTGAGCTACTATTTTTCGAAATGTAATCGATTATCGAGACAAGTGTCGCGTGTGCAGTGATTTCGATTCACTTGATGCTACAAATGCTGCAAAGCATTCGTGATTAATTAATTACAAATACCACCAACGAGATATTATTAAAGAGTGTTAATCCTAAACAAATTTTCACAAATCCTCATAAAAAGGGCCCCGAAGTAATAAAAAAAATCTCTCATAATCGACAATTGATAAAAATTTGTAATTATTAACATAAATATTTAGCTAATATATATATTTTATTAAATTTATGATTTCTTTAGTACATATTAGGTGTACAACTTTGCTTCCGCCGTTTTCCTATAGATGGCTTTAGCGGCTTAAGTGGTGATCGAAATAAATAGATCATAGACGTCATACAATAAACTTGGGCATCTGTCAACATAATCCTATAGAAACATTAGTCGATTTGTGTCTGCATCATAAAGTTATTCTCGATTGAAAATGTCAGACGAGCCAAATTCTCGTCATTTGCGGGAGGTTTTAATTTTTTGCTTCAATATGAAGAAATCTGCGGCTGAGGCTCATCGAATGCTCTCAAATACTTATGATGAGGCCGCTATTAGTGAAAGAACGTGTCGTGAGTGGTTTCAACGCTTCAAGAACGGTTTTTGACGTCCAAGGTCATGCTCTGTATTTGATGGAACCAGCTCGGCGTAGTGTATTATGAATTGTTAAAATCGACTGAAACAATCACAGGCGATCGGTATCGAACGCAATTGATGCGTTTGAGCCGAGCATTGAAAGACAATACAACGAGAGACACGATAAAGTGATTTTGCAGCATGACAATGCTCGACCCCATGTTGCGAAGTGGTCAAGAAACGTTGGAAACGTTGAAAT